>NC_069504.1:1067804748-1068104748 GCF_027579735.1 Bombina bombina
CAACATTGGTGTGTCCGGTCCACGGCGTCATCCTTACTTGTGGGATATTCTCTTCCCCAACAGGAAATGGCAAAGAGTCCCAGCAAAGCTGGTCACATGATCCCTCCTAGGCTCCGCCCACCCCAGTAATTCTCTTTGCCGTTGCACAGGCAACATCTCCACGGAGATGGTTAAGAGTTTTTTTGGTGTTTAAATGTAGTTTTTATTCTTCTATCAAGTGTTTGTTATTTTAAAATAGTGCTGGTATGTACTATTTACTCTGAAACAGAAAAGGATGAAGATTTCTGTTTGTAAGAGGAAGATGATTTTAGCAGACAGTAACTAAAATCGATTGCTGTTTCCACACTGGACTGTTGAGATGAAGTAACTTCAGTTGGGGGAAACAGTTAGCAGACTTTTCTGCTTAAGGTATGACTAGCCATATTTCTAACAAGACCATGTAATGCTGGAAGGCTGTCATTTCCCCTCATGGGGACCGGTAAGCCATTTTCTTAGTCGAACATAAAAGAATAAAGGGCTTAAAAAAGGGCTTAAAAACTGGTAGACATTTTTATGGGCTAAAACGATTGCTTTATTGGGGCATATTATGCAGATTCTAGCTAATAATTGGCATTATAATCTTGGGGAACGTTTAAAAAACGGCAGGCACTGTGTTGGACACCTTTTTTAGTCTGGGGGCCTTTCTAGTTATAGACTGAGCCTCATTTTCGCGCCATTACTGCGCAGTTGTTTTTGGAGAGCAAGGCATGCAGATGCATGTGTGAGGATCTAAGAATCACTAAAAAAGCTTCTAGAAGGCGTCATTTGGTATCGTATTCCCCTCTGGGCTTGGTTGGGTCTCAGCAAAGCATATAGCTGGGACTGTATAGGGGTTACATTTGAATACGGCTCCGGTTCCGTTAATTTAAGGGTTAAAGCTCTGAAATTTGGTGTGCAATACTTTTAATGCTTTAAGACACTGTGGTGAAATTTTGGTGATTTTTGAACAATTCCTTCATACTTTTTCACATATTCAGTAATAAAGTGTTTTCAGTTTGAAATTTAAAGTGACAGTAACGGTTTTATTTTAAAACGTTTTTTGTGCTTTGTTGACAAGTTTAAGCCTGTTTAACATGTCTGTACCATCAGATAAGCTATGTTCTATATGTATGAAAGCCAATGTGTCTCCCCATTTAAATTTATGTGATAATTGTGCCATAGTGTCCAAACAAAGTAAGGACAGTAATGCCACAGATAATGATATTGCCCAAGATGATTCCTCAAATGAGGGGAGTAAACATGATACTACATTATCCCCTACTGTGTCTACACCAGTTATGCCCACACAGGAGGCCCCTAGTACATCTAGTGCGCCAATACTTATTGCCATGCAACAATTAACGGCTGTAATGGATAACTCCATAGCAAATCTTTTATCCAAAATGCCTACTTATCAGAGAAAGCGCGATTGCTCTGTTTTAAACACTGAAGAGCAAGAGGACGCTGATGATAACTGTTCTGACATACCCTCACACCAATCTCAAGGGGCCATGAGGGAGGTTTTGTCTGATGGAGAAATCTCAGATTCAGGAAAAATTTCTCATCAAGCTGAACCTGATGTTGTGACATTTAAATTTAAATTAGAACATCTCCGCGCACTGCTTAAGGAGGTGTTATCTACTCTGGATGATTGTGACAATTTGGTCATTCCAGAGAAATTATGTAAGATGGACAAGTTCCTAGAGGTTCCGGTGCCCCCCGACGCTTTTCCTATACCCAAGCGGGTGGCGGACATAGTAAATAAAGAGTGGGAAAGGCCCGGCATACCTTTTGTCCCCCCCCCTATATTTAAGAAATTATTTCCTATAGTCGACCCCAGAAAGGACTTATGGCAGACAGTCCCCAAGGTCGAGGGGGCGGTTTCTACTCTAAACAAACGCACTACTATTCCTATCGAAGATAGTTGTGCTTTCAAAGATCCTATGGATAAAAAATTAGAGGGTTTGCTTAAAAAGATTTTTGTACAGCAAGGTTACCTTCTACAACCAATTTCATGCATTGTTCCTGTCACTACGGCAGCGTGTTTCTGGTTCGAGGAACTAGAAAAGTCGCTCAGTAAAGAATCTTCGTATGAGGAGGTTATGGACAGAGTTCAAGCACTTAAATTGGCTAACTCTTTTGTTTTAGATGCCGCTTTGCAATTAGCTAGATTAGCGGCGAAAAATTCAGGGTTTGCTATCGTGGCGCGCAGAGCGCTTTGGCTAAAGTCTTGGTCAGCGGATGTGTCTTCCAAGACAAAATTGCTTAACATTCCTTTCAAAGGTAAAACATTATTTGGACCTGATTTGAAAGAGATTATTTCAGACATCACTGGGGGAAAGGGCCACGCCCTCCCACAGGATAGGTCTTTTAAGGCTAAAAATAAGCCTAATTTTCGTCCCTTTCGCAGAAACGGACCAGCCTCTAATTCTGCATCCTCTAAGCAAGAGGGTAATACTTCACAACCCAAACCAGCCTGGAAACCAATGCAAGGCTGGAACAAGGGTAAGCAGGCCAAGAAGCCTACCACTGCTACCAAAACAGCATGAAGGGATAGCCCCCGATCCGGGACCGGATCTAGTGGGGGGCAGACTTTCTCTCTTTGCTCAGGCTTGGGCAAGAGATGTTCAGGATCCTTGGGCGCTAGAAATAGTTTCTCAAGGTTATCTCCTGGAATTCAAGGAACTACCCCCAAGGGGAAGGTTCCACAGGTCTCAATTATCTTCAAACCAAATAAAGAGACAGGCATTCTTACATTGTGTAGAAGACCTGTTAAAGATGGGAGTGATACATCCAGTTCCAATAAGAGAACAAGGAATGGGATTTTATTCCAATCTGTTCATAGTTCCCAAAAAAGAGGGAACATTCAGACCAATTTTGGATCTAAAGATCCTAAACAAATTTCTCAGGATACCATCGTTCAAAATGGAAACTATTCGAACGATCCTACCTACTATCCAGGAAAATCAATTTATGACTACCGTGGATTTAAAGGATGCGTACCTACATATTCCTATCCACAAGGAACATCATCAGTTCCTAAGGTTCGCTTTTCTGGACAAGCATTACCAGTTTGTGGCACTTCCATTCGGATTAGCCACTGCTCCAAGGATTTTCACAAAGGTACTAGGGTCCATTCTAGCGGTTCTAAGACCAAGGGGCATTGCAGTAGTACCTTACTTGGACGACATCCTGATTCAAGCGTCGTCCCTGTCAAAAGCAAAGGCTCATACGGACATCGTCCTAGCCTTTCTCAGATCTCACGGATGGAAGGTGAACAAAGAAAAAAGTTCTCTGTCCCCGTCAACAAGAGTTCCCTTCTTGGGAACAATAATAGATTCCTTAGAAATGAGGATTTTTCTGACAGAGGTCAGAAAATCAAAACTTCTAAGCTCTTGTCAAGTACTTCATTCTGTTCCTCGTCCTTCCATAGCGCAGTGCATGGAAGTAATAGGATTGATGGTTGCAACAATGGACATAGTTCCTTTTGCACGAATTCATCTAAGACCATTACAACTGTGCATGCTCAGACAGTGGAATGGGGATTATACAGACTTGTCTCCGATGATTCAAGTAGATCAAAAGACCAGAGATTCACTCCGTTGGTGGCTGACCCTGGACAATCTGTCACAGGGAATGAGCTTCCGCAGACCAGAGTGGGTCATTGTCACGACCGACGCCAGTCTAGTGGGCTGGGGCGCGGTCTGGAAATCCCTGAAAGCTCAGGGTCTATGGTCTCGGGAAGAGTCTCTTCTCCCGATAAACATTCTGGAACTGAGAGCGATATTCAATGCTCTCAGAGCTTGGCCTCAACTAGCAAAGGCCAAATTCATAAGGTTTCAGTCAGACAACATGACGACCGTTGCATATATCAATCATCAGGGGGGAACAAGGAGTTCCCTGGTGATGAAAGAAGTGACCAAGATAATTCAATGGGCGGAGGATCACTCCTGCCACTTGTCTGTGATCCACATCCCAGGAGTGGAAAATTGGGAAGCGGATTTTCTGAGTCGTCAGACATTCCATCCGGGGGAGTGGGAACTCCATCCGGAAATCTTTGCCCAAATAACTCAATTATGGGGCATTCCAGACATGGATCTGATGGCGTCTCGTCAGAACTTCAAGGTTCCTTGCTACGGGTCCAGATCCAGGGATCCCAAGGCGACTCTAGTAGATGCACTAGTAGCACCTTGGACCTTCAACCTAGCTTATGTATTCCCACCGTTTCCTCTCATTCCCAGGCTGGTAGCCAGGATCAATCAGGAGAGGGCCTCTGTGATCTTGATAGCTCCTGCGTGGCCATGCAGGACTTGGTATGCAGACCTGGTGAATATGTCATCGGCTCCACCATGGAAGCTACCTTTGAGACAGGACCTTCTTGTTCAGGGTCCATTCGAACATCCGAATCTGGTTTCCCTCCAACTGACGGCTTGGAGATTGAACGCTTGATTTTATCAAAGCGTGGGTTTTCAGATTCTGTAATAGATACTCTGATTCAGGCTAGAAAGCCTGTAACTAGAAAAATTTACCATAAAATATGGAAAAAATATATCTGTTGGTGTGAATCTAAAGGATTCCCATGGAACAAGATAAAAATTCCTAAGATTCTATCCTTTCTACAAGAAGGTTTGGAGAAAGGATTATCTGCAAGTTCTCTAAAGGGACAGATCTCTGCTTTATCTGTTTTACTTCACAAAAGACTGGCAGCCGTGCCAGATGTTCAAGCATTTGTTCAGGCTCTGGTTAGGATCAAGCCTGTTTACAGACCTTTGACTCCTCCCTGGAGTCTAAATCTAGTTCTTTCAGTTCTTCAAGGGGTTCCGTTTGAACCTTTACATTCCATAGATATTAAGTTACTATCTTGGAAAGTTTTGTTTTTAGTTGCAATTTCTTCTGCTAGAAGAGTTTCAGAGTTATCTGCTCTGCAGTGTTCTCCGCCCTATCTGGTGTTCCATGCAGATAAGGTGGTTTTGCGTACTAAGCCTGGTTTTCTTCCGAAAGTTGTTTCCAACAAAAATATTAACCAGGAGATAGTTGTACCTTCTTTGTGTCCGAATCCAGTTTCAAAGAAGGAACGTTTGTCACACAATTTGGACATAGTCCGTGCTCTAAAATTCTATTTAGAGGCTACTAAAGATTTCAGACAAACATCTTCCTTGTTTGTTGTTTATTCTGGTAAAAGGAGAGGTCAAAAAGCGACTTCTACCTCTCTTTCCTTTTGGCTTAAAAGCATTATCCGATTGGCTTATGAGACTGCCGGACGGCAGCCTCCTGAAAGAATCACAGCTCACTCCACTAGGGCTGTGGCTTCCACATGGGCCTTCAAGAACGAGGCTTCTGTTGACCAGATATGTAAGGCAGCGACTTGGTCTTCACTGCACACTTTTGCCAAATTTTACAAATTTGATACTTTTGCTTCTTCGGAGGCTATTTTTGGTAGAAAGGTTTTGCAAGCCGTGGTGCCTTCCATTTAGGTGACCTGATTTGCTCCCTCCCTTCATCCGTGTCCTAAAGCTTTGGTATTGGTTCCCACAAGTAAGGATGACGCCGTGGACCGGACACACCAATGTTGGAGAAAACAGAATTTATGCTTACCTGATAAATTACTTTCTCCAACGGTGTGTCCGGTCCACGGCCCGCCCTGGTTTTTTAATCAGGTCTGATGAATTATTTTCTCTAACTACAGTCACCACGGTATCATATGGTTTCTCCTATATATATTTCCTCCTGTCCGTCGGTCGAATGACTGGGTTGGGCGGAGCCTAGGAGGGATCATGTGACCAGCTTTGCTGGGACTCTTTGCCATTTCCTGTTGGGGAAGAGAATATCCCACAAGTAAGGATGACGCCGTGGACCGGACACACCGTTGGAGAAAGTAATTTATCAGGTAAGCATAAATTCTGTTTTTCTAACTCCGGTATTTAGAGTCGTGGCTGAAGTGAGCGTTAGAAATCTAACGACAAAACTCCAGCCGCAGAAAAAAGTCAGTAGTTAAGAGCTTTCTGGACTAACGCCGGTTCATAAAGCTCTTAACTACTGTACTCTAAAGTACACTAACACCCATAAACTACCTATGTACCCCTAAACCGAGGCCCCCCCACATCGCCGCCACTTGATTTAATATTTTTAACCCCTAATCTGCCGACCGCCACCTACGTTATCCTTATGTACCCCTAATCTGCTGCCCCTAACACCGCCGACCCCTATATTATATTTATTAACCCCTAACCTGCCCCCCACAACGTCGCAGACAGCTACCTACAATAATTAACCCCTAATCTGCCGACCGCAAAGAGCCGCCACCTACATTATAGCTATGTACCCCTAATCTGCTGCCCCTAACACCGCCGACCCCTATATTATATTTATTAACCCCTAATCTGCCCCCCACAACGTCGCCTCCACCTGCCTACACTTATTAACCCCTAATCTGCCGAGCGGACCGCACCGCTATCATAATAAAGTTATTAACCCCTAATCCGCCTCACTAACCCTATAATAAATAGTATTAACCCCTAATCTACCCTCCCTAACATCGCCGACACCTAACTTCAAACATTAACCCCTAATCTGCCGACTGGAGCTCACCGCTATTCTAATAAATGTATTAACCCTTAAAGCTAAGTCTAACCCTAACACTAACACCCCCCTAACTTAAATATAATTTAAATCTAACGAAATAAATTAACTCTTATTAAATAAATTATTCCTATTTAAAGCTAAATACTTACCTGTAAAATAAATCCTAATATAGCTACAATATAAATTATAATTATATTATAGCTATTTTAGGATTAATATTTATTTTACAGGTAACTTTGTATTTATTTTAACCAGGTACAATAGCTATTAAATAGTTAAGAACTATTTAATAGCTAAAATAGTTCAAATAATTACAAAATTACCTGTAAAATAAATCCTAACCTAAGTTACAATTAAACCTAACACTACACTATCAATAAATAAATTAAATAAAATACCTACAATTACCTACAATTAAACCTAACACTACACTATCAATAAATAAATTAAATAAAATACCTACAATTACCTACAATTAAACCTAACACTACACTATCAATACATTAATTAAATACAATACCTACAAATAACTACAATGAAATAAACTAACTAAAGTACAAAAAATAAAAAAGAACTAAGTTACAAAAAATAAAAAAATATTTACAAACATAAGGAAAATCTTACAACAATTTTAAACTAATTACACCTACTCTAAGCCCCCTAATAAAATAACAAAGCCCCCCAAAATAAAAAATGCCCTACCCTATTCTAAATTACTAAAGTTCAAAGCTCTTTTACCTTACCAGCCCTGAACAGGGCCCTGAGCATGCCCCAAAGAATTCAGCTCTTTTGCCTGTAAAAAAAAACATACAATACCCCCCCCAACATTACAACCCACCACCCACATACCCCTAATCTAACCCAAACCCCCCTTAAATAAACCTAACACTAAGCCCCTGAAGATCATCCTACCTTGTCTTCACCATACCAGGTTCACCGATCCGTCCTGGCTCCAAAATCTTCATCCAACCCAAGCGGGGGCTGGCGATCCATCATCCGGCGGCTGAAGAGGTCCAGAAGAGGCTCCAAAGTCTTCATCCTATCCGGGAAGAAGAGTAGATCCGGACCGGCAACCATCATCTTCCAAGCGGCATCTTCTATCTTCATCCGATGAGGACCGGCGCCATCCTGAAGACCTCCACCGCGGACCCATCTTCATCCGGCGACGTCCAACTGAAGAATGACGGTTCCTTTAAGGGACGTCATCCAAGATGGCGTCCCTCGAATTCCGATGGGCTGATAGGATTCTATCAGCCAATCGGAATTAAGGTAGGAATATTCTGATTGGCTGATGGAATCAGCCAATCAGAATCAAGTTCAATCCGATTGGCTGATCCAATCAGCCAATCAGATTGAGCTCGCATTCTATTGGCTGTTCCGATCAGCCAATAGAATGCAAGCTCAATCTGATTGGCTGATTGGATCAGCCAATCGGATTGATCTTGATTCTGATTGGCTGATTCCATCAGCCAATCAGAAAATTCCTACCTTAATTCCGATTGGCTGATAGAATCCTATCAGCCAATCGGAATTCGAGGGACGCCATCTTGGAGGGCATTTTTTATTTTGGGGGGCTTTGTTATTTTATTAGGGGGCTTAGAGTAGGTGTAATTAGTTTAAAATTGTTGTAAGATTTTCCTTATGTTTGTAAATATTTTTTTATTTTTTGTAACTTAGTTCATTTTTATTTTTTGTACTTTAGTTAGTTTATTTCATTGTAGTTATTTGTAGATATTGTATTTAATGAATGTATTGATAGTGTAGTGTTAGGTTTAATTGTAGGTAATTGTAGATATTTTATTTAATTAATTTAATGATAGTGTAGTGTTAGGTTTAATTGTAACTTAGGTTAGGATTTATTTTACAGGTAATTTTGTTATTATTTTAACTAGGTAACTATTAAATAGTTATTAACTATTTAATAGCTATTGTACCTGGTTAAAATAATTACAAAGTTACCTGTAAAATAAATATTAATCCTAAAATAGCTATAATATAATTATAATTTATAGTGTAGCTATATTAGGATTTATTTTACAGGTAAGTATTTAGCTTTAAATAGGAATAATTTATTTAATAAGAGATAATTAATTTCGTTAGATTTAAATTATATTTAAGTTAGGGGGGTGTTAGTGTTAGGGTTAGACTTAGCTTTAGGGGTTAATAGATTTATTAGAATAGCGGTGAGCTCCAGTCAGCAGATTAGGGGTTAATGTTTGAAGTTAGGTGTCGGCGATGTTAGGGAGGGCAGATTAGGGGTTAATACTATTTATTATAGGGTTAGTGAGGCGGATTAGGGGTTAATAACTTTATTATAGTAGCGCTCAGGTCCGGTCGGCAGATTAGGGGTTAATAAGTGTAGGCAGGTGGAGGCGACGTTGTGGGGGGCAGATTAGGGGGTTAATAAATATAATATAGGTGTCGGCGGTGTTAGGGGCAGCAGATTAGGGGTACATAGGGATAATGTAAGTAGCGGCGGTTTACGGAGCGGCAGATTAGGGGTTAATAATAATATGCAGGGGTCAGCGATAGCGGGGGCGGCAGATTCGGGGGTTAATAAGTGTAAGGTTAAAGGTGTTTAGACTCGGGGTACGTTAGAGTTTTAGGTGCAGATGTAGGAAGTGTTTCCCCATAGCAAACAATGGGGCTGCGTTAGGAGCTGAAAGCGGCTTTTTTGCAGGTGTTAGTTTTTTTTTCAGCTCAAACAGCCCCATTGTTTCCTATGGGGGAATCGTGCACGAGCACGTTTTTGAGGCTGGCCACGTCCGTAAGCAACTCTGGTATCGAGAGTTGCAGTGGCGTTAAATATGCTCTACGCTCCTTTTTTGGAGCCTAACGCAGCCATTCTGTGGACTCTCAATACCAGAGTTATTTTAAAGGTGCGGCCAGAAAAAACCCAGTGTTAGCTACGCGGGTCCTTACCGACAAAACTCTAAATCTAGCCGTAAGTGTTTGGTTTTTTATTGAATTTAGTTTAGTTTATTTAATTGTATTTTAGTTTAGATATTTGTAGTTTATTTAATTTATTGATAGTGTAGGTGTATTTGTAACTTAGGTTAGGAATTATTTTACAGGTAAATTGGTAATTATTTTAACTAGGTAGCTATTAAATAGTTATTAACTATTTAATAGCTATTGTACCTAGTTAAAATAAATACCAAGTTACCTGTAAAATAAATATAAACCCTAAAATAGCTACAATGTAATTATTAATTACATTGTAGCTATCTTAGGGTTTATTTTATAGGTAAGTATTTAGATTTAAATAGGAATATTTTAATTAATAATATTAATATTAATTAGATTTTATTTTAAAAAGAATTTAGTTAGGGATGTTAGAGTTTGATAGTGTTATTATACTTAATATATATATAATATAATAACAATATTAACTATATTAACCCTAATATAATTAGGGTTAATATAGTTAATATATATAATATAATAACTATATTAACTATATTAACCCTAATATAATTAGGGTTAATATAGTTAATATAGCTGGCGGCGGTGTAGGGGGATTAGATTAGGGGTTAATCTATTTAATATAGCTGGCGGCGGTGTAGGGGGATTAAATTAGGGGTTAATGTAATTAATATAACTGGCGGCGGGGTAGGGGGATTAAATTAGGGGTTAATGTAATTAATATAGCTGGCGGCGGGGTAGGGGGATTAAATTAGGGGTTAATGTAATTAATATAGCTGGCGGCGGGGTAGGGGGATTAAATTAGGGGTTAATGTAATTAATATAGCTGGCGGCGGGGTAGGGGGATTAAATTAGGGGTTAATGTAATTAATATAGCTGGCGGTGGTGTAGGGGGATTAAATTAGGGGTTAATAATTTTAATATAGCTGGCGGCGGTGTAGGAGCTCACATTAGGGGGTAGGTAATATAGCTGGCGGCAGGGTAGGAGCTCACATTAGGGGGTAGTTAATGTAGGTGGCGGCGGTGTAGGGGGCTCACATTAGGGGGTAGGTAATGTAGGTGGCGGCGGTGTAAGGGGCTCACATTAGGGGGTAGGTAATGTAGCTGGCGACGGTGTAGGGGGATCACATTAGGGGGTTATACTTTTAATGTAGGTGGCGGCGGGGTCCGTGAGCAGCGGTTTAGGGGTTAAATACTTTATTAGGGATTGCGGCGGGGGATTGCGGTTGACAGGTAGATAGACATTGCGCATGCGTTAGGTGTTAGGTTTTATTTAGCAGATTGCAGTTGACAGGTAGATAGACATTGCGCAGGCGTTAGGTGTTAGGTTTTATTTGGCAGGTAGTTTAGGGAGTTACGGGGCTCCAATAGACAGCGTAAGGCTTGCTACGGCTGCATTTTGTGGCGAGGTGAAAATGGAGTAAGATTTCTCCATTTTCGCCACGTAAGTCCTTACGCTGTATATTGGATACCAAACTGCGCGGGTTTGGTATACCTGCCTATGGCCAAAAAAACTACGGGCGAAGGCAGAAATATACGAGCGTAACTTCTAGGTCACGCCGTATATAGGATACCAAATCCGCGCAAAATTTGGCGTTGACGTCTTTTGCGGGCGACGCTGCATATCGGATCCGGCCCCTGGACTGTGGCATGCCGGAGGGGGATCCATGGCAAAACTCCCATGGAAAATTACATAGTTGATGCAGAGTCTGGTTTTAATCCATAAAGGGCATAAATCACCTAACATTATAAAATAAGGAAAAAATGGAAAAAAACACACTTTTTCTAACTTTGACCCCCAAAATCTGTTACACATCTACAACCACCATAAAACAACCATGCTAAATAGTTTCTAAATTTTGTCCTGAGTTTAGAAATACCCAATGTTAACATGTTCTTTGCTTTTTTTGCAAGTTATAGGGAAATAAATACAAGAAGCACTTTGCTATTTCAAAACCACTTTTTTTCAAAATGAGCGCTAGTTACATTGGAACCCTGATATCTGTCAGGAATACCTGAATATCCCTTGACATGTATATATTTTTTTTTAGAAGACATCCCAAAGTATTGATCTAGGCCCATTTTGGTATATTTCATGCCACCATTTCACCGCCAAATGCGATCATATAAATTTTTTTTTCACTTTTTCACAAACTTTAGGTTTCTCACAGAAATTATTTACAAACAACTTATGCAATTATGGCATAAATGGTTGTAAATGCTTCTCTGGGATCCCCTTTGTTCAGAAATAGCAGACTTATATGGCTTTGGCGTTGCTTTTTGGTAATTAGAAGAAGGCTGCTAAATGCCACTGCGCACCACACGTGTTTTATGCCCAGCAGTGAAGGGGTTAATTAGGGAGCATGTAGGGAGCTTGTAGAGTTAATTTTTGCTTAAGTGTAGTGTAGTAGACAACCCAAAGTATTGATCTAGGCCCATTTTGGTATATTTAATGCCACCATTTCACCGCCAAATGCGATCAAATTTAAAAAAAACTTAAATTTTTTCGCAATTTTAGGTTTCTCACTGAAATTATTTACAAACAGCTTGTGCAATTATGGCACAAATGGTTGTAAATGCTTCTCTGGGATCCCCTTTGTTCAGAAATAGCAGACATATATGACTTTGGCGTTGCTTTCTGGTAATTAGAAGGCTGCTAAATGCTGCTGCGCATCACACGTGTATTATGGCTAGCAGTGAAGGGGTTAATTAGGTAGTTTGTAGGGAGCTTGCAGGGTTACTTTTAGCTTTAGTGTAGAGATCAGCCTCCCACCTGACACATCCCCCCTTAGCCCCCAACCTCCCTGATCCCCCCCAAAACAGCTCTCTAACCCTCCCCATCTGCCTTATTGGGGGCCATCTTGGGTACTGGCAGCTGTCTGCTATTATTTCACAGTCAAAAAAGTGTTGTTTTTTTTAAATGTACACTACTGTTACACCAGATATGAGTGGTGGCACTGGGCAAGTGGGCACAGTATACGCTGTGAGCCAGACACACGCTGGCAGGCAGGCAACTGCAATTAGATTACACAGGAAAAAAAAAAAAGCAGACTGATGTTCTAGCCCTAAAAAGGGCTTTTTGGGGTGCTGTCCTTACAGCAGAGATCAGATGAGTCCTTCAGGACTGTAATGGACACTGAATACACTAGCCTAGCTATCAATTTCCCTATTACATTAGCAGCAGCTACACTGTCCCTCCTCTCACTAAGAATGCAGCTTCCGAATGAATCTAAAATGGATGCTGTCCAGGAGTTGGGAGGGTCTGGGAGGGAGGGTCTGCTGCTGATTGGCTGGAATGTGCCTGCTGACTGTGAGGTACAGGGTCAAAGTTTACTCAATGATGACGAATAGGGGGCGGATCGAACATCGCATATGTTTGCCCGCCGTGGCGAACCGCGAACATGCTATGTTCACCGGGAACTATTCACCAGCGAACTATTCGCAACATCACTAATGGTTGTAAAAACCAATCCAAATAACAAGAAAGGTTACTCATCAGAGAACCCACCCCGGAGATGATCGGCCTCCCCGGGGGGTTCTGCAGGTCCTTATGCACCTTTGGTAGATGGTAAAACAAAGGTGCAGAAGGGCAAGAGGTCAAAATGAAGTTGGACTCCACAGTATTCAGGATGCCATCCTCCTTCCCCTTAGATACAAGGATATTTAGTTCAAGATTGTACTGGGGTGTAGGATCTCTATCTAGCTTCTTGTATGTGTTACTACAGCTCAACAATCTATATGCTTCTGACAAATAGGTGTCACGATCTTGAACTACAATCTCACCCCCCTTGTCCGCTTGCCTGATGACTATGTTTGTGTCTGATTTAAGTGTATCAAGGGCCTTTCTTTCTTGATGGTTAAGGTTATCCCTACACTTGAATCTGCCATTCTTAGATTGAGTCTTAAAATAATTTCTAAACTCTTCCTTCACTATCTCATTGAATACAGGAATATAATCACCCTGTGCGAAAATCGGATAAAAAGAGGATGGACGTTTGAAGTGACTATGCTTAATAATATTGCCCTCTTCATGCATGCTCATTTTAAGAAGAGCTTAATCATCTGAGACATCCCCATTAAACTGTACCTTCTGTTGCGCCTCTTCTTTGAGGCCAACAAGTGTGCTCAGAGCTTTATAATAACTCTCACTTAAGGTGACCTGAGAGGTGTTATCTTTATTATTGTTAAAATTATTCTTTATAAAATAACGTTGTAACATTAATTTACGAATATACTTTTGTAAATCTATAAACACTTCAAAACTATTTGGTTGGCTGTGTGAAGCAAATTTAAGACCTTTTTCTAGTAGTTTATATTGATAGTTTGTGAGAGTTGTTTTAGATAAATTGAACACATCTTTTTTCTCCTCCTCTAATGTCTGCATCTTGTTCTTACATTCCCTAACTCGTATCCCTGCTCTGGATCCTCATCTTGTTCCCACCTTCTTTTTGTGCCCTGTTTCTTCTCTTCCCTCTTTTCGCCCTCTCCTCCTGATGGTGATAATTGTAATGGGCCTTTTGAAGCCAAGTTTGTTGAGGCCTCTCCCTCCATAAAAACGAGGAGGGGGAGGAATGGGAGGGATGATAGTTACTTCTCCCTCCATAAAAAAAGAGGAGGAGGAGGAATGGGAGGGATGATAGTTACTATGTTGATAATTAGACTGTCTATTAGGTTGTTGCTCCTTATGTTTAAAATTATTATGTCGGTTACCCCTTTCTTTATTATGATGATACTGGAATTTAGGTTTAGCACCTTGTTCATTCCACCTAGGTGGTGCGGGAGATTCGCTTAAAACCTGATAACTATTTTGTACAATATTCTCTTGGTAATTTCTAGGTCCAACTCTATATAGATCCTGTCTATCGCTATTATCTATATGATTCTCCTTATTGGGAATAAAACTGTGCCCCCCATAGTTTTGTTATAGGGATAACCTTAACCATCAAGAAAGAAAGGCCCTGGATACACTTAAATCAGACACAAACATAGTCATCAGGCAAGCGGACAAGGGTGGTGGGATTGTAGTTCAAGATTGTGACACCTATTTGTCAGAAGCATATAGATTGTTGAGCTGTAGTAACACATACAAGAAGCTAGATAGAGATCCTACACCCCTGTACAATCTTGAACTAAATATCCTTGTATCTAAAGGGAAGCAGGACGGCATCCTGAATACTGAGGAGGCCAACTTCATTTTGACCTCTTGCCCTTCTGCACCTTTGTTTTACCATCTACCAAAGGTGCATAAGGACCTGCAGAACCCACTGGGGAGGCCGATCATCTCCAGGGTGAGTTCTCTGATGAGTAAACTTTCTTGTTATTTGAATTGGTTTTTAAAACCATGTGTTAAACTTATTAAATCCTATTTGAAGGATACTACTGAGACCATAAAGTTTTTGAGGAACTGAATTGGGACAAAGACCTGTTATGGATATCCTGTGATGTCATATAACTGTACAAAAATATTCCACATATACAGGGAGTAGAGGCACTTGTAGAATTTTTTAAAAAGTATAGTGATTTATCATCTACACAGATTCAGTTCTTAGCCAGGGGGATTGAATTTATATTGTTTCACAACTACTTTTCTTATGAAGATAAATTGTACCAGCAAATACAGGGAACGGCCATGGGGACATCTATGTCCCCCTCTTATGCCAATGTTTACATGGCGGTTTTTGAAGAGAGGCATGTGTGGAACAATAACCCCTTTGAGAAGAATATATTGATGTATCATAGATACATCAATGATATTCTCATGGTCTGGAAGGGGGAAGAGAATGATGCCCTGGAATTTATCAGGCATATAAATAAGAACAACCTCAATCTAGAATTCACAGGGAAAGTGAATAAAGAACAGATGGAATTTCTAGATATGCTCCTGTATGTGGACACAATTACTAACATAACAGCAGTGAAAAATTACAGAAAAACCACTGATAGCAACGGTTTCCTAAACGCAGAGAGTGGACATCTACCCCAATGGAAAAATAACATACCATTGGGTCAATTTCTAAGAATCCGTAGAAATTGTACGGCTCTAGATGATTTTGAGAAAGAAGCCAACATCCTAGAACATAAATTATTACAGAAAGGGTATGATGAAAGTTTAATCCTGAAAGCTAAAAATGATAGTAAAAAGAGAAGTAGGGAGGAATTAATGTTAAATAAGGATAAAACTCTTTTTAGCAATAAGAAAACAGGAGCAAAGTTTATTACTACATACAATTTAGGGGCTGGTTTTATTAAAACTTAAAGAGGCATTGGAATATCCTGTTATCTGACCCTATTTTGGGTCCTCATTTTGAGAAAAATCCAGTTACTATCTTTAAGAAAAATAAAAATATAAAAAATATACCGGCCCCTTCCAAATTAATATCTGGGAAGGATTTCAAAGGGAAACTCTCAGCTTGGGGTCTGAATAAGGAAGGAACTTTTAAGTGTGGCAGACTAAACTGCTGCATGTGTGCACTGATTAAAAAGGGAGACTCCATCTAAAATTGGGATCAAAAGAGTTTAAAATAAAGGATAAGGCTTCTTGTGTGTCCGTGTATGCGGTGTACAGCCTAACCTGCGAGTGTAATAAAATCTATGTGGGCAGGACAAAAAGGAAGGTGAAGCGCCGCATATACGAACACATAGAGAACATTAAAAGGGGCTATGAGAATCATAGTGTCTCAGAGCATTTTAAAACAACACATAGACAAAATCCCAAAAATGTGTCAGTTAGAATCCTAGAAACTATACCAGCTTCCATAGGTAATGAACAGCAAAGATTAATGAAATTAAGGCAATGTGAAACCAAATGGATACATATGCTAGACTGTATGACACCCAAAGGGTTAAACATAGACTTGGATCTGCAGGCATTCATGATATAAGAACAATGCAAGGATAAATAATGTAAAGATTTTTAGGTACACAGTGGAATTATGAATGCATTTTTCATTATTGGTTTTATTTATGATTTTATTTATATAGACTTGTAATATTGTACATAAATATTTTTATTGTAATCAGAATTTTTTCTGTATATTATATGAATAATGTTTTTAACTTAGTGTTTATCTTTATATATACACTGTGTAATAGGTTTTAACATCCTAGATATAGTCATAATACAGGATGTTTAGATAGATTAACCTGCTGCCCATTCTAAATGAATGTTTTAAATGAATTCCCTTTCGAACTTGTCAAGAGTTGTTTTCTAGACTATTAAAGGTATTGGCAGTCTCACTTCTAACTGTCGTTTGACTTTGATACTGCCTATCGAGCTGAAACAACCATGACGCAGCTTTCACCTGGGATATCCGATTGGGTAACGTCACAATGACGGTCAGTTCAGTAACGCCCATAAAGTGAGGCTGGTCCGGATTGATACACCTGATTGGTATTTCAGCAGCCATTAAGAAGGAGGCATTAGCAATTTAAGGGCACGCTTAGTAGCCTAATGTATAACCATTTACCCTCTTGAAAAAGTTTGCATAGGGCGGACGAAATGCATTGGGGCGGAGCTTTGTGGTACTCCATTAAAGAAATCAGCTAACAGGAATAATCTTGGCATCAACATATTGAAAGACTTCAGATTCCCCCGGATTTGGACTAAGAATCTGAAACTTTCCACTATGCTTCCCTGATTGGGATACGGGCTTGTTACTTTTTTTTATCTTGTAAGTGTTTTTAACTGCAGTGTGTGGAATAAAGTTTATAACATCTACCTTGATATGGGCTTGCGCTTTTTTCTTTTTCAATAGGCTTGTCTTAAAATAATTATTCTATCTAAAAAGACACTTACCCCAGAACAAGAACAAGTACTTCAGAGGGGATTAACTTTCTCACCTGTTAATAAGTTGGATACATTTACACTAATAAAAAAATCTACACATGTTCGCAAGGAAAGTAGTTTTAAATAAATTACATATGGGTAAAGAGAAATCACAAATACTTGATCAAAGGGATAGATTGACATTAAAAGAACTAACATTATTGTTAGAAGAAAATCAGATCACACAGGATAAGGACACAGAGACAACCAGTATAGGACATACTACCCTTAAAGGGAAATCTACCTATATGCTATCCTTGTCTATGGTTCCATCAGTTAACAGTTTTGTCAAAATGGTTGAAAAAGACATAGCAAAACTAGACATACATACAGGATATGAAGACAACCTGACAGGCAAACAAAGAAAAGCTTTGAAAGACCTCATAGAGGACAAAAACATAACAATTAAACCATCAGACAAGGGTGGCAACGTGGTAGTAATGGACACTAAAGACTATAAAAAAGAGTGTATGAGACAGGTCAATGATTCCATCCACTATGAGCAACTCATGGGAGATCCCACTATTGAGTATCCATTGGAATTAGAATTCATCCTCAATAAGGAACTAAGACAAGGGATAATAAATAAGGCAGAATTTAACTTTATGTACATAAAAATCCTAAAACAGCTACCTTCTATACAATTCCTAAAATACATAAAAAGAAACATCCACCACTGGGCAGACCTATAATTTCTGGTCAACAAAGTCTGAATGAAAACATCTCACAATATATTGATTATTATTTACAACCCTTCATGACTACCCTCCCCTCATTTATCCAAGACACCAATGACATGCTTAGAAAACTAGATGGATTAACAGTGGAGGAGCGTACCATATTGGTTGCAATAGACGTAGAGTCTCTGTATTCCTCAATCCCCACTGTTCGGGGATTGAGGCATGCAGATACTAGCTAGAACAGAGAGATCTTGAATATACAGCGCATACCAATTTTACACTAGAACTATTACAGTTTGTTTTGGAAAAACACTTCTTAATTTTTGACAATAAATTCTATTGTCAGACACTAGGAACAGCCATGGGGGCAAGCTGTGCCCCCTGCCTGTATCTAGGTAAATGGGAAGTAGATCATGTAAGAAACACATTATCAGAATATGAAGAGAAAATAAGCTTGTGGGCACGTTATATAGATGATGTCTTTGTGATGTGGCAAGGAACATTGAAGGAATTGGAAGAGTTCATTAAATCAATAAACTTAAATTCCTCCAATCTAAAATTTACATATGAGTATAGTAGGGAGGTGATCACTTTCTTAGACCTTACAATATCCATAAAAGAGGGTATCATTCAGACTGAAATTTTCAGAAAAGATACGTCAGCAAATACAATACTAAGGGCAGACAGTCACCATAGTAACACAGTGAGCAGAGGAATTCCATATGGCCAATAGTGATGTTGCAAACATTTCGCCGGAGAACAGTTCCCGGCGATCTTGGCTTGTTCGTGTTCGCCGCGGCAGGCGAACATATGCAATGTTCGATCCGCCCCCTATTCATCATCATTGAGTAAACTTTGACCCTGTATCTCACAGTCTGCAGACACATTTCAGCCAATCAGCAGCAGACACTCCCTCCCAGACCCTCCCAGCTCCTGAGCAGCAGCCATTTTAGATTCATTCTGATCCTGCATTCTTAGTGAGAGGAGGGATAGTGCTGCTGCTGTTGATTTTATAGGGAAATTGATAGCTAGGCTAGTGTATTCAGTGTCCACTACAGTCCTGAAGGACTCATCTGATCTCTGCTGTAAGGACAGCACCCCTAAAAGCCCTTTTCAGGGCTACATCAGTCTTTTTTTTTCTTTGTAATCTAATAGCAGTTGCCTGCCTGGCACTGCCAGCCTGTGTGTCAGGCTCACAGCATATACTGTGCCTACCTGCTCAGTGCCACCAGTCATATCTGGTATAACATTAGTGTAAATTTTAAAAAAACAAACTTTTACATCAGTTTCCTAGTGTAATCTAATTTCAGTTGCCAGCAGGCCTGTGTATCAAGCTCACAGCATATACTGTGCCTAATTAGTGTAATTTTTTTAAAAAAAAAACTTTTACATCAGTCTGCTAGTGTAATCTAATTTCAGTTGCCAGGCCAGCCTGCCACTAGTGCCAGCCTGTGTGTCAGTCTCACAGCATATACTGTGCCTACTTCCATCCTCAGTGCCACCACTCATATCTGTTGTAACATTAGTGTAAATTTTTTTTATTTTTTTTTACATCAGTCTGCTAGTGTTATTTAATTTTAGTTGCCAGGCCAGCCTGCCACTAGTGCCAGCCTGTGTGTCAGGCTCACAGCATATACTGTGCCTACTTCCATCGTCAGTGCCACCACTCATATCTGTTGTAACATTAGTGTAAATTTTTTTAAAAAAAACTTTTACATCAGTCTGCTAGTGTTATTTAATTTTAGTTGCCAGGCCAGCCTGCCACTAGTGCCAGCCTGTGTGTCAGGCTCACAGCATATACTGTGCCTACTTCCATCCTCAGTGCCACCACTCATATCTGTTGTAACATTAGTGTAATTTTTTTTAAAAAAAACTTTTACATCAGTCTGCTAGTGTTATTTAATTTTAGTTGCCAGGCCAGCCTGCCACTAGTGCCAGCCTGTGTGTCAGGCTCACAGCATATACTGTGCCTTCTTCCATCCTCAGTGCCACCACTCATATCTTTTGTAACATTAGTGTACATTTTTTTAAAAAAAACTTTTACATCAGTCTGCTAGTGTTATTTAATTTTAGTTGCCAGGCCAGCCTGCCACTAGTGCCAGCCTGTGTGTCAGGCTCACAGCAAATACTGTGCCTACTTCCTCAGTGCCACCACTCATATCTGTTGTAACATTAGTGTAAATTTAAAAAAAAAATCCTTTTACATCAGTCTGCTAGTGTTATTTAATTGCAGTTGCCTGCCTGCCAGCGTGTGTGCCAGGCCCACTTGCCAACTAGTGCCACCAATCATATTTGTTATAACAGTAGTGTAAATATTTTAAAAAAACTTTTTTGACTGTGAAACATCAGTCTGCTAGTGTAATCTAATTGAAGTTGCCTGCCTGCCAGCGTGTGTGCCAGGCCCACTTTCCAAGTTAGTGGCACCACTCATATTTGTTGTAACAGTAGTGTAAATATTTAAAAAAAAAACTTTTTTGACTGTGAAACATCAGTCTGCTAGTGCAATCTAATTGCAGTTGCCTGCCTGCCAGCGTGTGTGCCAGGCCCACTTGCCAAGTTAGTGGCACCACTCATATTTGTTGTAACAGTAGTGTAAATATTTTTTTAAAAAAACTTTTTTGACTGTGAAACATCAGTCTGCTAGTGCAATCTAATTGCAGTTGCCTGTCTGCCAGCGTGTGTGCCAGGCCCACTTGCCAACTAGTGCCACCAATCATATTTGTTATAACAGTATTGTAAATATTTTAAAAAAAAACTTTTTTGACTGTGAAACATCAGTCTGCTAGTGTAATCTAATTGAAGTTGCCTGCCTGCCTGCCAGCGTGTGTGCCAGGCCCACTTGCCAAGTTAGTGGCACCACTCATATTTGTTGTAACAGTAGTGTAAATATTTAAAAAAAAAACTTTTTTGACTGTGAAACATCAGTCTGCTAGTGCAATCTAATTGCAGTTGCCTGTCTGCCAGCGTGTGTGCCAGGCCCACTTGCCAACTAGTGCCACCAATCATATTTGTTATAACAGTATTGTAAATATTTAAAAAAAAAAACTTTTTTGACTGTGAAACATCAGTCTGCTAGTGTAATCTAATTGAAGTTGCCTGCCTGCCTGCCAGCGTGTGTGCCAGGCCCACTTGCCAAGTTAGTGGCACCACTCATATTTGTTGTAACAGTAGTGTAAATATTTAAAAAAAAAACTTTTTTGACTGTGAAACATCGGTCAGCTAGTGTAATCTAATTGCAGTTGCCTGCCTGCCAGCGTGTGTGCCAGGCCCACTTGCCAACTAGTGCCACCAATCATATTTGTTATAACAGTAGTGTAAATATTTTTTAAAAAAAACTTTTTTGACTGTGAAACATCAGTCTGCTAGTGTAATCTAATTGAAGTTGCCTGCCTGCTAGCGTGTGTGCCAGGCCCACTTGCCAACTAGTGCCACCACTCATATCTGTTGTAACAGTAGTGTAAATATTTTAAAAAAAAACTTTTTTGACTGTGAAACATCAGTCTGCTAGTGTAATCTAATTGAAGTTGCCTGCCTGCCAGCGTGTGTGCCAGGCCCACTTTCCAAGTTAGTGGCACCACTCATATTTGTTGTAACAGTAGTGTAAATATTTTTAAAAAAACTTTTTTGACTGTGAAACATCAGTCTGCTAGTGTAATCTAATTGCAGTTGCCTTCCTGCCAGCGTGTGTGCCAGGCCCACTTGCCAACTAGTGCCACCACTCATATCTGTTGTAACAGTAGTGTAAATATTTAAAAAAAAAACTTTTTTGACTGTGAAACATCAGTCTGCTAGTGTAATCTAATTGAAGTTGCCTGCCTGACAGCGTGTGTGCCAGGCCCACTTGCCAAGTTAGTGGCACCACTCATATTTGTTTTAACAGTAGTGTAAATATTTTAAAAAAAAACTTTTTTGACCGTGAAACATCAGTCAGCTAGTGTAATCTAATTGCAGTTGCCTGCCTACCAGCGTGTGTGCCAGGCCCACTTGCCAACTAGTGCCACCAATCATATTTGTTATAACAGTAGTGTAAATATTTTAAAAAAAAACTTTTTTGACTGTGAAACATCAGTCTGCTAGTGTAATCTAATTGCAGTTGCCTGCCTGCCTGCCAGCGTGTGTGCCAGGCCCACTTGCCAACTAGTGCCACCACTCATATCTGTTGTAACAGTAGTGTAAATATTTAAAAAAAACTTTTTTGACTGTGAAACATCAGTCTGCTAGTGTAATCTAATTGAAGTTGCCTGCCTGCCAGCGTGTGTGCCAGGCCCACTTGCCAAGTTAGTGGCACCACTCATATTTGTTGTAACAGTAGTGTAAATATTTAAAAAAAAACACCTTTTTGACTGTGAAACATCAGTCTGCTAGTGTAATCTAATTGCAGTTGCCTGCCTGTCAGAGTGTGTGCCAGGCCCACTTGCCAACTAGTGCCACCACTCATATCTGTTGTAACAGTAGTGTAAATATTTAAAAAAAAATTTTTTGACTGTGTAATCTAATTGAAGTTGCCTGCCTGCCAGCGTGTGTGCCAGGCCCACTTGCCACGTTAGTGGCACCACTCATATTTGTTGTAACAGTAGTGTAAATATTTTTAAAAAAAACTTTTTTGACTGTGAAACATCAGTCTGCTAGTGTAATCTTATTGCAGTTGCTTGCCTGCCAGCGTGTGTGCCAGGCCCACTTCCCAAGTTAGTGGCACCACTCATATTTGTTGTAACAGTAGTTTAAATATTTAAAAAATAAACATTTTTGGATTGTGAAACATCAGTCTGCTTTTTTGTGTCCGGCTCACAGCATATACTGTGCCCACTTGCCCAGTGGCACCACTCATATTTTGTTTAATAGTAGTGTAAGTCTACATTTAAAAAAAAAAAATGACAGGCAGAGGCAGGCCACCCCACAGGTGCCGTCGTGGTCGTGGTGCTGTGATTCCCTTTGACCCTACAATAATGCACAGTGTTCAGAGGCCACGTGCCATGAACGCGAAAAGTTCTGAGGAGGACCTAGTTGACTGGCTAACACAGGACACCCAATCTTCTACAGCTTCTGCTCGGAACCTTGATGCACCATCCACCTCCAGCTTAGCTTTGGGCACCTCTCAAGTGACCAGTGCCACTCGCCCGCCTGCCGCCACCACCAACACTAGCACCACAGCCGCTTCACTTGATCTGTCAGAGGAGTTATTGACACATCAGTTGGAAGAAATGAGTGATGTGCAACCATCATTGACAGTGGATGTAGATAACAGTGATATGTCTCAGTCATGGAGGTACGGTGTAATGATGATGGTGATGTTGTACCCGCTGCTGCTTCCTTTGTTGATTTGTCAGATACAAGTGAAGCGGTTGATGATGATGCGTCCGTGGATGTCACGTGGGTGCCCGCTAGAAGAGAAGAAGAAGAGGGGGAAAGTTCAGATGGGGAGACAGAGAGGAGGAGGAGGAGATGAGTTGGAAGCAGGGGGAGGTCGTTGCAAGGAGCTAGTGGCACAATCAGACAGCATGCATCGGCACCCGGGGTCAGCCAGACAGCACGCCAATCAACGCATGCTGTTGCCACCACCAGAATGCCGTCATTGCAGAGCTCAGTAGTGTGGCATTTTTTTTGTGTGTCTGCCTCTGACAACAGCGATGCCATTTGCAACCTGTGCCAAAAGAAACTGAGTCGTGGGAAGTCCAACACCCACCTAGGTACAACTGCTTTGCGAAGGCACATGGTCTCACATCACAAACGCCGATGGGATGAACACATGAGTAGAAGCAGCACACAAACTCAAAGCCGCCATCCCCCTCCTGGTCCAGCATCTTCAGCCACGTCAACCACTGCTGTACTCCTTGCCCCCTCTCAACCATCCGCCACTCAGTCTCTCTTACGTAGCAGTTCCTGGTCATCTGCCCACAGTCAGGTGTCTGTCAAGGACATGTTTGAGTGTAAGAAGCCAATTTCCCAAAGTCACCCCCTTGCCCGGCATCTGACAGCTGGCTTGTCTGAACTCTTAGCCCGCCAGCTTTTACCATACAAGCCGGTGGAGTCTGAGGCGTTCAAAAAATTTGTATCTATTGGGACACCACAGTGGAAGGTACCCGGCCGAAATTTCTTTTCACAAAAGGCAATCCCCAACCTGTACTCGATTGTGCGAAAGGAAGTAATGGCATGTCTGGCACATAGCGTTGGGACAAGGGTCCATCTGACCACTGAGAGATGGTCTGTAAAGCATGGTCAGGGCAGGTATATCACCTACACTGTGCATTGGGTAAACCTGCTGATGGCTGACAAGCATGGAATGCCTGGCTCTGCAGAGGAGTTGGTGACACCACCACGACTTGCAGACAGGCCTGCTTCTACCTCTTCTACTCCTCCTACTCCATCCTCTTCCATAACCTCTTCCTCGGCTGAGTCCTCTTCTGCTGCTGAGTCTTGCTCGACATCAACGGCACCCCCCCAGTTAACATCCCGGATACGGCAGTGTCACGCTGTCTTGGGGTTGACTTGCCTGAAAGCAGAGAGTCACACTGCACCAGCACTCCTATCCGCCCTGAACGCACATGTGGATCAGTGGCTGACTCCGCACCAACTGGAGATTGGCAAAGTTGTTTCTGACAATGGAAGTAATTTGGTGGCGGCATTGAAATTGGGCAAGTTGACACATGTGCCGTGTATGGCACATGTGTGTAATCTGATTGTACAACGCTTTGTGCATAAGTACCCAGGCTTACAGGACGTCCTGAAGCAGGCCAGGAAGGTGTGTGGCCATTTCAGGCGTTCCTACACGGCCATGGCGCACTTGTCAGATATCCAGCGGCGAAACAACCTGCCAGTGAGGCACTTGATTTGCGACAGCCCGACACATTGGAATTCAACACTCCTAATGTTCGACCGCCTGCTCCACCAAGAAAAAGCTGTTAACGAGTATTTGTATGACCGGGGTGCTAGGACAGCCTCTCAGAAGCTGGGGATTTTTTTGCCACGTTACTGGACGCTCATGCGCAATGCCTGTAGGCTCATGCGTCCTTTTGAGGAGGTGACAAACCTAGTCAGTCGCACTGAAGGCACCATCAGCGATATCATACCATTTGTTTTCTTCCTGGAGCGTGCCCTGCGAAGAGTGCTGGATCAGGCCGTAGATGAGCGTGAAGAGTAAGAGGAAGAGTTGTGGTCTCCATCACCACCAGAAACAGCCTTATCAGCATCGCTTGCTGGACCAGCGGCAACGCAGGAAAAAGATTGTGAGGAAGAGGAGTCAGAGGAGGAATGTGGCTTTGAGGAGGAGGAGGAAGACCAAGCACAACAGGCATCCCAGGGTGCTCGTTGTTGTCACCTATCTGGTACCCGTGGTGTTGTACGTGGCTGGGGGGCAGAAGATACCTTCAGTGAGATCAGTGAGGATGAGGAACGGGATATGAGTAGCTCGGCATCCAACCTTGTACAAATGGGGTCTTTCATGCTGTCGTGCCTTTTGAGGGACACTCGTATAAAAAAGCTGAAGGAGAACGAACTGTACTGGGTGTCCACGCTACTAGACCCCCGGTATAAGCATAAAGTGACTGAAATGTTCCCGAATTCCTGCAAGTCGGAAAGGATGGAGCAGTTCAAAAATAAATTAAAAAGTATGCTTTACACAGCGTATAAGGGTGATGTCACAGCACAAAAGGAATCTAAGAGGGGAAGAGATTAAAGTAATACTCCTCCTCCCACGACCACGCCGGCAAGGACAGGATGCTTGTAGGACATGCGGACCTTTTTAACTCCTATGCATCACCACAGCCCTTCGGGATCCAGCCTCAGAGAATGACTCAACCGACAGGTAGCAGACTACCTCGCATTAACTGTGGATCTCGACACTCTGAGGAGTGATGGACCTCTTGACTACTGGGTGTGCAGGCTTGACCTGTGGCCTGAGCTATCCCAATTTGCAATCGAACTTTTGGCCTGCCCCGCTTCAAGTGTCCTGTCAGAAAGGACCTTCAGTGCAGCAGGAGGTATTGTCACTGAGAAGAGAAGTCGCCTAGGTCAAAAAAGTCTTGATTATCTCACCTTTATTAAAATGAATGAGGGATGGATCCCAAAGGGATCCCAAAGGGACTGACAATTTTTCTGGCCGCTGCTACAGCAGCGGCTGCAACAATACCTAATTTTTCAGGCATGTGTACATGCCTAATTTTTCTGGCCTCTGGTGCTGCACTGTGGCTTCAAAACCCAAACAAAAAAAAGGCACATAACAGGGATTAAACTGCTAAGAATAGTACTACTTAACACACCACTCATATCTGGTGGCACAATAGATTGCCCGCGCAGTGCCCCAAATTTGAAGCAGGAGGACCGACAAAGCATCTTTTTCCATCTCCCGGTTCCGAAAATCCATGCCATATACACGTCCCCTGGCGGCGCAACTGCCTCTGGGAACCTTACCATGGGTCACAGACCGCATGTCTTATTGTAATTCTCTGTCAGGGAAATTATATATCTATCAAATCTATCTATTTATCTATCGAATCTATCTAACTATCAATCGTATCTATCAAATATATATTGCATCTATTGATCTATGTAATTCGTATCTATCAAATGTATATTGCATCTATTGATCTTTGTAAATCGTATCTATCAAATGTATATTGCATCTATTGATCTATGTAATTCGTATTTATCAAATGTATATTGCATCTATTGATCTATGTAAATCGTATCTATCAAATGTATATTGCATCTATCGATCTATGTAATTCGTATCTATCAAATGTATATTGCATCTATTGATCTATGTAATTTGTATCTATCAAATGTATATTGCATCTATTGATCTATGTATTTCGTATCTATCAAATGTATATTGCATCTATTGATCTATGTAATTCGTATCTATCAAATGTATATTGCATCTATTGATCTTTGTAAATCGTATCTATCAAATGTATATTGCATCTATTGATCTATGTAATTCGTATTTATCAAATGTATATTGCATCTATTGATCTATGTAAATCGTATCTATCAAATGTATATTGCATCTATCGATCTATGTAATTCGTATCTATCAAATGTATATTGCATCTATTGATCTATGTAATTTGTATCTATCAAATGTATATTGCATCTATTGATCTATGTAATTCGTATCTATCAAATGTATATTGCATCTTTTGATCTATGTAATTCGTATCTATCAAATGTATATTGCATCTATTGATCTATGTAATTCGTATCTATCAAATGTATATTGCATCTATTGATCTATGTAATTCGTATCTATCAAATGTATATTGCATCTATTGATCTATGTAATTCGTATCTATCAAATGTATATTGCATCTATTGATCTATGTAATTCGTATCTATCAAATGTATATTGCATCTATTGATCTATGTAATTTGTATCTATCAAATGTATATTGCATCTATTGATCTATGTAATTTGTATCTATCATATGTATATTGCATCTATTGATCTATGTAATCTATGTATCTATCTATCAAATCTATCTATCTCGTGGTTGTGCAAATGGACTGTTTGCGGTGCGTTACACGAGGAGTTTGGTCTGTCACTGTGAAGTGGGAGTAACCCTTACACTACCTGATCGATACAACATCATACCTGATGTTTTAAAGCACGTTATTCCAAACAATTTAGGAATGTTAGGTGATTTAGGCCCTTTATGGCTTAAAACCAGACTCTGCATCAACTATGTAATTTTCCGTGGGAGTTTTGCCATGGATCCCCCTCCGGCATGCCACAGTCCAGGTGTTAGTCCCCTTGAAACAACTTTTCCATCACTATTGTGGCCAGAAAGAGTCCCTGTGGGTTTTAAAGTTCGCCTGCCTATTGAAGTCAATGGCGGTTCGCCCGGTTCGCCGGTTCGCGAACAGTAGTGGAAGTTCGAGTCCGCCGTTCGCAAACTGAAATTTTTAGGTTCGCGACATATCTAATGGCCAATACCTTAGATGTAAGAGAAATTGCTCCACGGTAGAATCCTTTAATACACATGCCAGAAAACAAACAAAAAGACTATTGGATAGAGGATATTCACATAATAGTTTAAAACAAAACTACCAGCAAGCGAAAGAAATCCCTAGGGATAGAATTTTATACAAACAGGAAAAAAAAATTGATCTCAGAACACAGTTAAAAGCTGTAGGCTTAGAACTTATAGACCAACAAGGGAGAGGGGGAGATTTGGACAAATGCTTATTACAGGCTAAATGTAAATGGATCCATAATATGGACAACCTCAAACCTAAAGGCCTAAATGAGGAAATAAATGTTGCACCTTTCCTGTAAAAAGTGTTCGGTTATTATATCTCTCACTGATGTTACATAAACCACTACTTTGGATAGTTTGGGGAAAATAAATATTTATGCCTTAGTCTAAATGATTGAAAACAGATAATAGGATGACATATGCACATCCAATATACTAAATTAATTATATATAGGAGATACAAAAATGGATGATCTCCATTATATGAATACTAGACAATATAGCAATATATTTTTTGCTATAGGCAATAGTTAGAATAACTAAAATATTTAACACCCATAATATGTCCCCACATAGAATTTCTTTTTCTCTCTGTGTGTTTTTTATCTTGAGATCTCTTGTTTATGAGAGTTGCTATTATTAAAATCCAGCAATATGTGCTCAAAATAGATTGATAGTAATAACCTCAATATATATCAGCCATGTCATATGATAATAGCAGGACAATCGTTTTTATTTCAATTCCTTGAAAGTGGAATATGTATATATGCTATAAAGATATAATTTTACGATTTTGGGTTTAAAACAGATCCCTTCCTAATAAATGGTTTGGTACCTGTTAAGGACTGTAACACAAAATGAGCAAAAGAAGGAACAATGTTATGAGTGCATAGAATAGGAGTTGATTGTAGATATATGAATATGAGTAGGATATTATTTTGATACAATGATGCCTTGTAAAATAGGAGTATGCGTTTGTGTTTTAAGTCCTCGGCTAGGCCAGCCAAAGGATTCTTAACCAATGGTGCCGTGGAGGTTATAACGGATTAAAGAAGAGAGCGGGGGTAAAAGTGAATTTAACAGCCACTGGATCAGCATATAGCGTTAAGAGGAGCGGATGAATGGATTTGCAAGCCAAACAGCACATTTATTTAATAATAGAGGAGAATGTCACATCCAATCACTCGATTTATATTCGAGTGATTGGATGTGACACAGCGAAGTCGCTGACAAGAAGACCGGTGAGATCTATCCACTTTGCACTAAACTAAAAGGGTCCCTTGGGCAAGGAATACACCTCAGTAGGTTGTACCCTGTAAAGTTGATTGTAGACAAACATATTCAGTGCATGACTTGGGACTCTCACGGAGAGTCAATTGCTCAATATTTGATCCGTGTCTTATATTTACTGACATAATAACATCTGCTTGCTTGTTGATTTACCACATTTATCACTCTGACTGCCAGAATAAATTACTGGGAAATTTGGCTTGCTCACAGCTACCGTTATTGCTAACCAATATCGCAGCTGTTTACTAACATTGTTGGTGCTTATCAATACAGCGCTACATTGGTGGATTCACACTTGTTTATACTCGCTCCATAACCAATTGTATTTGGCATACTTTGGATTACAAATAACAAAGTTTAAAAAGGGGAATTGTATTATCACAGAAATTGACATTTATAACCCCTCTACTATGATCCATAAGAGCTCTTATACTATAATAGGACTAGTACATCATCCCAATGGCCATTGGTAGATAGGCATCATACATTAGCAATTCAATATACGCACCAACCTTTTTGCATGCATTTATTATTTAAGATTTATTGGTGAATAAATATATTACATATTTTTTGTATATAAATCTAGAGGCATCTGTTTATTTATTGGAAGGCGGTCTGCTTCCATCCATTCAGGGACCTCTACATCCAGTGGTTAATAGCTTTATCCCCTTATTTGATTATTTATAGATTGTGCTTGCATAGGGCATACTGTGAACTCTTATTTTTCTATCTTCTTCTTTTTCTTTAAATTACTCTATATATATATATATTATAGAACAGACGAGCACTCCAGATTCCAGTGTAGAATGCCCAGGGTGCAACAGAAAGTATGCACAATAATAATAGAGAGTGCACTCACCAGGACCTGTAAATAAATGTATTCCATAAATGTCATTGCTGGTTCTGCTGCACTCGTTGTATACATTTTCCAATCTGATAAGGACTCTGTGTTGTGTACATTGAATACGAATAATTGCATGATTAACGAAGTTATGCTGGTGATTTTTCAGACAGCCTTCTACAGCCTCTCGCTAACAGTTCTGTGGCTGTGGCACACGCTCAATATTTAGCACTTTTGATTGGCCAAGCACGTTTGTTGTTCAATGTTGCCATAACGACATGACTTTACTGATTAACTGTTGACACGGATGCCGGTTCTGTTTCGGCTTTACATGTACTGTTGATATCGTTTAGTCATGTTTGTTCTATAACTCTCCTTGTATTATATCAATTAGGTTTATTGTTCAATTATTGATATATGCTTTGGGATAAAATGTATATTTGTAACTTTTGGTTTTAGAACCGAAATCCTGTGTTGCCCTAGATGGTGACGTCACCAAGGGGTGGCGACCTCCCCGGGAGAGCGTGTGCGATGGCGATTACACATATAACTGGGTGTTTGGTGTTGGGTAAGTTAATCTGTTTTTCTGTATGCCTAAGGAAGGGGCTAAACTGCCAAAAACTTTCACATTTATGAAATAAATGTATTTACAAGTCAAAAAATAAATAACTATATATATATACAGTATATATAAAGTCGTGAGATAGAAATCTATTAAAAAAATATATTTTATAAATATGCAGCTTTATATTACTAAAATAAAAATGTATTTTGCTAAATAAATGCAAAGAACATTTAAGAAATCCAATGATGTAGAGTTGTAATAGTTTAGTCATGCTTGCATATAAATAAATATTATACTTGTGACATACAGGGTTAATCAACTTTGCAACAATCACCGGTGTGTCACAGAAAGGGTTAAATTACCCTTTCCACCTTAACTAGTTTGTCACAACTTAGTTCAGTGGGTGCAAGGGTTAAAAACACTCTCAAGTCTGTACTAGACCTAAAAAAATGCCCAAATTTCACTTTAATGCCACCTACACCAAACTAACTCTGTTGCCACCACTTTAAGATTATTATATGGGAAATGCTAAGGAAATATCCGGACTCAGTTAAATAATTTTTTTCCTGAGGTCAGCTTTCTTACCAGGCCCTATCCAGAGTAGGCAAGGAAGGTAACCATGCCTCTTTTATGGCAGACATACAAAATACTTAGGATTATAAACCTGTTCCAGAGCCTTATAACAATAAATCGCAACCAATAGGAACATATAGCCAGAAAATAAAGTCAATATCCACAATCTGTTACACAGGGTGCCCAGGGGGGTAATACCGCAGCATACACATTCCACTAGCCCAAAGGCTACTCTTACCGGACTTATATGAAACTCTCGGTGCACGGGTATATCAGAATACCTCTCCAAGTGCTCCCCTCTCTTCACCGGCGTGGCTCAGCATCCTCGTGGATCATCTGCATACATCCAATGTCACTGGGTCACGCCTGCTTTCCTCGTCATCGAATCTGCTCCTCCAATGGCTGTCCTAGTTGCGGCTCACACCTCCCCACAGTCGATGTCCGTGGTTAAGCTGGTAAAGCAATAGATAAGAAGCAAAGCATCCACGGATTCATCTAAAAACAACTTTTATTCTTCACAACGATTAAACAGGTAGATAGCAGCAACTTGCACACAAAACAGTTGGTGTGGCACTAATGGCTTACGAGTTTCGGCGGTGAGCCGTAGTCATAGCCTGCAGTGCCTGGTGTCACACCAATTTAAATAATCATACACAGAGTCCCATTGGACAGTTAAAAAATAGGAACAACACCCCTACTCTGAGTGCAAAGTTAACCCATACATACCCATCAGTGTACTGGTCTAATTTAAGCCTTAGCAAGATCACTAAGCAGAATTATAACATTATGAACAAAACCACAATCAAAGATGTGATGTAAAGATAATAAATAATCAGTGAACATATTCCAACTAATACTAATTGCCTATACTGCAAAACTTAAACAAGCTTATAACAATATGAGCGTAGCCGCAATTCAAAATATTGCACATAGATAATATATAATCTGGGAACATATTGTAACATAGGGAATACTAATACCTGACATAGCATCACAGTACTTTGATGAAAAAAAGCGATTTACATATATGATATATATATAAGCAACTACAATAGAAACAAAACAAGACAGTATTGTTCACATAATAGAAGCATACCTAAAGAATAAAAAGTTATTGTATAGTAATTGAGGACAATGTGGCATTCTACTGTATAATATTAATGGCATAATATACATAATATACATAGTATATACCTACAGATGATACATAATTTGCAGAGGGACAATTTAGAAAGGCCCAAAATACGCTACTGAGAAAACTCATGGTCTAAGCTCACAAACAACTATTTCCAGAAATTCATAATATCATATTTAGAGTTGAGGCCATTAGGGATCCGAGTCCCCAATGTAAAAATCAAAAAGGCTTCTCTCAGCTCTAAAATACGGTCAAAGGAGCCACTCCTTTTTGGCTTTATAATTTTTTTAATGGCACACCACGAGAAGGTTGCAAGATTACCACCATGTAGTACCCCAAAATGTTGTTCTCTAATTCTAGTGTTCACGTCCCTTGAAGTGAGTCCAACATATTGAACTTTGCATTGTGTACATTCAAGCAAATAAATGACATATTTAAAAGTACAATTCAAGCAAGATTTGATGTAGGTTTTCCCAGTGACATAGCTAGAGAACATATTTGTGATTTTCACATTCTCACAGGGTTTACATTTTGCATGGCCACATATGTACATGCCCTGATGTTTCAACCAAGAACTGGCATTTCTATCTTTTGCAGGCAGCATAGTAGGAGATAGAATTGATCCCAGTGTTGAACCCCTCTTGTAGGAACATCTAAGTCCCTTATCTACAGTCTCCACCAGTTTATCATCTGCTTTAAAGATTTGGAAATGTTTACGAACAATAGAGCATATCTGAGTATATTGGCTACTGTGTGTGGTCACAAAAGTAACTCCTTCAAAGCTATTTCTATTGGTACCTTTGGACGGATTGTTTTCTAGAAGACTTTCCCTTGATCTGGTTTGCACTGATTGCTTTGCCTTCTGTACAGCTTTATACAGATATTTCCTTTGTTTCAATCTAGCCTCCAGATCAGTGGCAAGTCCTCTGAAATCATTCTGTTCCGAGCAGTTGCGTTTGAGTCTGATAAGCTCTCCTTTTACTATGGCCTGGGGAACATGTCTGGGATGGCAACTGGTACCATGCAATATAGAATTCCCAGAAATTGGCTTCCTATATGCCCTGGTTTTCACTGTGCCATTGGATTGCCCTACTAGGGTCAGGTCAAGGTAATTAATCGATTCCACCTCAAATTCAAATGTGAATTCTAAGCTCATCTGGTTATTGTTCAGATACATGCAAAATTCTCTAGCTTCTACCTGAGACCCTGTCCAAATAAACAACAAATCGTCTATGTACCTCTTATACAGAGATACATAGCGACGAAAGGGATTACTATCCCCAAAAATGTGGAAAAACTCCCAATATCCAAGGAATAAATTAGCATACGATGGGGCGAACTTCGCCCCCTTCACCGTTCCACATTTTTGGAGGTAGTATACTCCCACAAACATAAAATAATTATGAGTAAGGAGGAAACCAACAACCTTGACAATGTATAATTGAAAATCTTCTGTGTATTCAGAAAATTTTTCAAGAAAGAAGCAGACAGCTTCAAGACCCTTGTCATGTGGTATACAGGAGTAAAGAGAGACTGCATCCACAGTTAACCACTTGGACTCCATTGTCCAACCAACTTCTTTAGTTAGTTGTAAAACATGTTTAGTATTCCTTAAGTATGAGGGCAATGAAATCACAAGTGGCTGTAGGATGCAGTCAATCCATTCAGAAAGGTTGCAGAGTAAAGATTCCACCCCACTCACAATAGGTCGTCCCTTCACATTGACAAGCGATTTATGCACTTTGGGGAAGAGGTGGAATAGGGGGATTTTAGGATGGTCAGGTAGCAGATATGACTCAGTCGCTACATCTAAAAACCCCTGTTCCACACCCTCATCCAAAATGTCCTTTGTTGTTGTTCTTATTTTTTAATTATCCAATGGGACTCTGTGTGTCATTATTTAAATTGGTGTGACACCAGGCACTGCAGGCTATGACTACGGCTCACCGCCAAAACGCGTAAGCCATTAGTGCCACACCAACTGTTTTTGTGTGCAAGTTGCTGCTATCTACCTGATTTATCATTGTGAAGAATAAAAGTTGTTTTTAGATGAATCCGTGGATGCTTTGCTTCTCATCTTTTATGGCAGGCCATAAAAATCCCTGCAGCCCTGGCTGAAGTTATTGAATAATTTGTCCTATTTTGTCACCCAATAACACAAATGTGATCAAAGCATGTCTTAATATATACATATATAGTGTTGACCTCAGGTTGGTGCCTGGATAGGGACGCTGTTTTTTGTCTCCCTGGGTTGACATTTTTGACTCATAAAAATCCCTGCATCCTATTGAACCAGATGTAGGTAGTAAAAATTAGTGGTACCATAAGTTTGACTTTTAGAGTTCTGGGCTATTATAAAAACTTGTAAAATAAAATGTATATACTAATGGGATTCAAATACAATATAATATTATACCTGTAATATTCTCCCCTTCAACTGTCTTATTTAAAGGGACACTGAACACAAAATTTTTCTTTTGTAATTCAGAAAGAGCATGCAATTTTAAGCAACTTTATAATTTACTCCTATTATCAAGTTTTCTTCATTCTCTTGCTATCTTTATTTGAAAAAGAAGGCATCTAAGTTTTTTTGGGTTCAGTACTCTGGACTGCACTTTTTTTATTGGTGGATGAATTTATCCACCAATCAGCAAGGACAAACCAGGTTGTTCACCAAAAATGGGCCGGCATCTAAACTTACATTCTTGAATTTCAAATAAAGATACCAAGAGAATTAAGAAAATTTGATAATAGGAGTAAATTAGAAAGTTGCTTAAAATTTCATGCTCAATCATCTGAATCACAAAATAATTTTTTTGGGTACAGTGTCCCTTTAAGTATCAAGCCTGATACTGATAATCCATCATATGGGGAATAGTGTCACATATTCTTGGAAAAGTAGCTTCTACATACAACATAGTTGTGTGTAGAAGCTATTATTAAAAAACTGTAAATAGCAGAAAGAAAAAAATCGAAGAAAGAAACAACCCCAGACATCCTAAAATCCTGAGGTCTTCATGACAATACTATACCAGACAGTTTGACAGCATTTTGGTTCAGATAATATTTATAACCTTTTAGAAGCTAGTCAGCAAATAAAAACAATCGTATAACCTTGAGCTAAAACGCATGTAGCATATTGGCATCAATAACAGTGGTCATAAGACGAAAACAGTTGTATAACTTGAGTTAAACTCACAGTAGCATATCACTTTACTTGATTTTTTTTATCCATTTTCATTTTAAAGCATTATATTTATTAATGGATATCATAATGAAACGTATTGAAATAAATGATTGTTTAATTAAGAAATCCAGTAAAACATTTTCTTTTTCATATAGAATAACTATCTTTATTGATACACTTTCTTATATCTATATAGATATAAGATATATATATATATATTATAATATAGATATAAGATATATATGTATTATATATAGATAAAATATAGATATAAGATATATATATTATATAGAATTTTTAAAATGAATAAATGATGTGCTTGTAATAATGTAATTGCTAATCATAGCTTCTACTGCAACATCCTAATAATGAAAATGTACTACTTTTTATTATTTATTTTTTTATTCTGGTAAGTGTTATAATGTTGTAGCTGTGTATCTGAGATAGATACATTTATTTTCATTAATAATGTACATATGTAAGTGTATTGTTAATATATAATTTATGTATAAGTATTTATATGGTATTGTATTTAAATTAATTGTGCAAGTTTATAACATGTTTAACTATATTTGTAAGTACTTATCTTTATAAATGTATGTCTATGATTTTTTTAGACTATTGTATACAAATTTATGTCCATAAATGTATTCCATTGATATACTTTGTATATTTGAAATCCATAATTTTGTTTGTGTTTTTATCAGTTGTAAATGTTTGTAACTATATGTAACTAAAAATTTGGAAGGTACTTTAAAGTATGCTGTTTTGTGTATAGCTATATATATATATATATATATTTTATTACTAATGCTAGTGCATCTACCTATATGAATCATACAAATGCTCAACTCTTATAATTTATTAATAAAATTTGTTTGCTTAAACAAGTCTGTCTTATTCAAAAGTTAAAAAAACATAGTAGGTGACTCAAATCATCAGGGGGAAATTCTATTCACATTTAACTACATAAATAACTTGTGATGTTTTCCTGTGTGTTTTATGTAACTGTTTAAATATGCCCTACAAAAATTACAGAGACCCAATCCATTGTTTTAACCATTAAACTAAATACAAATGCACTATTTTTAAATTTTTAAAAAAATATATTTTTATTAAGGATTAGCTTATATTTACAAGTATAATGCAGGACAGATACGTTTACATAAATATCAACTCGTATATCACAGTATATTGTATACATACAAAAATGTGGGTTTATATAGGTGTACAAACAAGGAAGCAATTCAAAAGTAAACAGTAATGTTTCTTAACAGTATTGCAGATATTCACCTACACAAGGAGCAACTAGGAATAGACTGTATGCAATTACTATATTATCCTCATTTTTATTTATTGGTAGGGATGGGTATGTTCATACTCCTCAAGTCAAAGAGGCTACTCTTGAGCCTCGACACGTTAATGTGTTGCTATGTAGAGGAGGAGAACAAGAGAAGCTTTAAAGAAGACAGCTAGGGGGTATTTAAGGATTATAGACTCAGCTGGCTAGTTTTATTAATCAGTCCTGCTGATCTAAATAGAGTAGGTAGAGTCAGTACTGTGGTGTTATGTAAGAGTAAATATTAAGAGAGTAGTTAGGGTTGCGGTATGAACAAGAAAAACCGCATATGTAGCCCTCCTAATCTAGGAGATTTATTCTATAAAGGGGGGGGGGGGTTTGGGGGAGGAGGTGGTGGTTTTTGAGAGCTGTGAGTTGTAAGAATTCTTATACCTCTGGGGTAGGGAGACTTTACAATTGACAATTGATTGGCCTATGTCACTAAATATAGACATCATTAGACTTTGGGGGGAATCAAAGTTATTGTTATTGTGGGGCAGAATTAAAGATAAGTTTAAATAACGCTAGGAATTTTAGTTCTGGAAGTTAGTCTTATGGAGCATATAATGGAAAATTAATCTTAGTGAGGAAGCTAGAAGGTTGTATAAATCATTCTGAGACCTTAAGATAGTGCTTGATATTGGGGGGATAGAATTACATACATACAGTATTCTCAATAGTTTAAAACAAAAGTGCAATTGCAGCAACACTGTATCTATGAGGATGCGGAATAGGGGTATAAATCAGCTTCTGTGGCAGTAATATATTTTAAGAAACAACTCTGCCAATTGGATATAGGCCCTATATCCAACAACAGGTTAGTGTGTCAAAAAATAGAAGTCTACCATGGCGTAGAACAGCGTACATCACTCAGAGTCAAGATAATAAGACGTTGAAGATAGTTAAATTCCAACTATGAAATAGCACATTTATCTTATGTATTAACTAGTAAATGTAATAAATGGACCTAAACAAATCCTACCAGCTCATCTTATGCAAAACATAAAACAATATTCTTTCCTTAAAAGAGCTGGATACAACAAAATCTTTAGGGTACATTATACGCATTTTCAATGTGGGAATTAGGAGAGGTGACTACATGTTGGTTGCCCCTTTCCTATATATATGTAGGCAGCTACCAGTTTCCCAATATGATGATGCCTTATAGTATTTAGAACTTACATGGTATAATGATTTAACAATTTAACAAAACATTGCAAAAATAAACTAAATATTAATAGCTAGGTCAACCTTGGTCGTATCGCTCACACTTGTACCAAAATAAGGTATATATGGGATAGCAGGACTAATCCTGCTATACTATTGATAAATTAGTATATACTATATCATACCCCCTCCATCTCTTGTGAACAAGAAAATACTCAGCGTTCAAAATGTTCTTTCTGCAGGTCAATGCAAGCTGCTGCGCTTGCATTGAAAGCGGAACCATAGAATTCTTATCTTAGATGTCCGTTTTTTATTATTATTATTATTATTATTATCAGGTATTTGTAGAGCGCCAACAGATTCCGCAGCGCTGTAAACATAGTCAGTGTACAGGATAGCTTTTGTAGGGGTCAGGTGGGTAGAGGGCCCTGCCTAGAGTTTCACTGTTGTAGTCGGCTCTTATGAAGCGTTTGTGGCACAGTCCCCATCGAGGTGTATAATAATGTCCAGATAACAAGAGTGGTTCCAGATATCATCTGAATCGGAGCTTAGACTCACAAATGAGCCAAATATTTAACCCACACATACTTTCTCCTGCACCATCAGGCTTGAGAATAGTGGAGCCCCAAGGATAGAACAACAGTGGCCTAAGAAGTAGAAATAAGTGGGTCTTGAGTGTTCTGGACGTTTATCTCTCAGGTTATGCCCAGTAATGGAAGCATTAGGCGTAGACTCAGTAGTTGGCTCCACCCCCCCTAAATGCACTATTTAATATTAAACATAATGATTTGTGTGTACCAAATAAAACAACAACAAAAAATGCATTTTTTATTTAAATCTCATTTAGGGTTATAATTTAAAGCAGATATTGTATCAATCTTAAGTATATTTAAAAATACTAAAAACATTTTTTATAAGCAACCTTTATTTTAAAAATCACTGTGGTTATTATATTGATAATACATGTTTCTGATAGATCTGAGACAAGTGACCATATCATTTTGTATTTAGTATATAATGTATAAAATTGTGTTTCTTTATTGTTTTGTGATTTTTATGATACTGAGAGGTTTGTGAATAAATAAGTGTCCAACTTTTGAAGTGGACAATCCAAAATTTAAGGTAGAATGGGCCTCAATTCTAGATGAATGCCCTTTCAGGTTTACGTATATGTTGGTTGCATACAAAGAGAAAAAGTTATTTGATGTGTTACAAAAACAGATAAGCAACAAACTATCGGCTAGATTATGAGTTTTGCGTTAGAGGCTATGCGGTGCTAACGAGCAGTTTATGCGCACCGCTCACTTACAGACAGCGCTGGTATTACGGGTTTTTACAAACCCGGCGTTAAAAAGACAAGAAGTGAGCGTTGAGCAAAATTTTGCTCATTACCGCACTCCAATACCAGCGCTGCTTAAGTCAGCGGTGAGCTGGTGTAACGTGCTTGTGTACGATTTCCCCATCGGAATCAACGGGGAGAGCCGGCTGAAAAAAAGTCTAACACCTGCAAAAAAGCAGTGTTTAGCTCCTAACGCAGCCCCATTGATTCCTATGGGGAAATAAAATTTATGTCTACACCTAACACCCTAACATGAACCCCGAGTCTAAACACCCCTAATCTTACACTTATTAACACCTAATCTGCCGCCCCCGACATTGCCGACACCTACATTATGCTATTAACCCCTAATCTACCGCTCCGGACACTGCCGCCACCTACATTATACTTATGAACCCCTAATCTGCTGCCCCCAACATCGCCGACACCTACATTATATTTATTAACCCCTAATCTGCCGCCCCCAAATGTCGATGCAACCTACCTACACTTATTAACCCCTAATCTGCCGCCCCAAAGTCGCAGCCACTATAATAAACATATTAACCCCTAAACCTAAGTCTAACCCTAACCCCCCCTAACTTAAATATAGTTTAAATAAATCTAAATAAAATTACTATAATTAACTAAATTATTCCTATTTAAAACTAAATACTTACCTATAAAATAATCCCTAAACTAGCTACAATATAACTAATAATTACATTGTATCTAGTTTAGGGTTTATTTTTTTTTTATTTTTTGATGAAAACATTTTTTCTTTATTTATAAATAAGTAAATAAAAAAGTATAACAAAAAATAGAAAACATTGCACATTCGTACATAGATTGAAATAATACACATATTCATCAGTTCGGTTCTAAGATAATGGTATTCTAGTTTACGTAGTACATATGTATAGGACGGGGGAGCTGATTTCCAAAATTTAGCTATACTCAATCTCGTTACTGTGAATACTGTTTCAGCTAATTTATGATAATGTTTGAGAATGTCCTTATTTGGAAAGTGTAACAGGACTTGTTCTAGTGTGATAGTTATCTTCTTAGAAAACAACTTCTCTATATATTTAGATGTTTCTTCCCATATACCTCTAATTTTAGTACAAACCCACCACATATGAAGATATGTGCCTTGTTCCCCACAACCTTTGCAACATAATTGATTTCCTGACTCTGATGTGTTGTGGAATCTTGCTGAGTATATGTACCACTTATAGGCAACCTTCATAAGATTCTCTTTTAGAAAGGCATTTATTGAGAAAGCCATCCCACAAATAAGTTTTCTTCCCATTGCTCAAGTGTCCAAGTGTTACCCAGCTCCTCCTCACATTTTATCATGAAGGTTGGCTTAACAGTCCTACTAGTGGTATTGAAAATTGAGTACAACTTAGAAATTGAACTTCTGATTACTTCTTTAGACAAGTACAACTCCTCAAACCTAGTGCCGATGCTCCCAGTTTCCCCACCCAGTATCCCGCCAATTCTAGATTTTAATTGTAGTTAATGAAACCACTGAAAGCCTTCTGCACCATCTAGCTTTGTATAATGATCATAAGATATGAGTTTATTATGTGTCAAAGCATCTGCTATTCTGTAGAGGCCTTTGTTGGCCCATTTGGTTCCCAGTTTCTGTTCTATTGGGGAATTTATATCCACAATGGGTGTGAGAATGGAATTTCGGTTTAGCAAGGGAAATTTTTGGGTTAACTTGCCCCACAACTGTAATGTGTGCTCAATAGCTATGAAAATAGCTTTTCTTCGCGTTCTTTTGTTTTTGGGCATCCAGAGGATTCTGTCTATTCTATCCAAATCAATGAACCCGGCCTCCAGTCCCACCCATTGTCTGTCACTCTTATGTTTGGCCCAGTGAAGTGTTTGTGCCATGCGTGCTGCGTGATAGTAGGCAATCAAATTAGTAACCCCAACTCCACCCTCCCCTCGGCCCCTAACCATCAGTTGTTTGTTTATGCATGCTCTTTTACCCTGCCATATAAAATGCAGTATATCTTTATGGATTTTGTGTAACTCAAGCATTGGAACAGTAAGTGATAGAGACCTAAATAGATAGAGGAGCTTAGGGAGAACTGTCATCTTGGCCGTAACAATTCTGGCATAGAGGGATATTTTAGATTTAGCCCACTTGGTCATTAACTGATTAATGTGCTTGAACATTGGAGTATAGTTAGTTTTATAAAGGTTACAGACTTTGGCTGTCAAATTGATTCCTAAATATCTAAGCGTTTGTTTAGGCCATCTGAATGAAAAGTTGATTTCTAGGAGTTTTTTTGTCTGTTGCGGGAGATAAACTCCTATGGCCTCACATTTATCTTCATTAATTTTGTAGCCCGACAGGAGTCCAAATGTGTGGATAATAGAATATAGAGGCGGGAGTGACAGGAGTGGTTTAGTTAGTGTGAGTATGATATCATGCGCAAATAATGACACCTTATAACTCTGGGGCCCAATTTGAATTCCAGCAATGTCGGAGTTATCTCTAATTTTTATTGCTAATGGTTCTATGCAACGGACAAACAGGAGGGGGGACAGGGGACACCCCTGTCTCGTTCCATTTCTGATTGTTATAATTTCAGATTGATATCCTGCTAGCCGTATAAATGCTTCAGGATTTGTGTATAGAGTTGAGATTGCCTTATGAAATGGACCTGTAATCCCAAATTGTCTAAAGTGGCATGCTATAGTCCCAATTGATTCTATCAAATGCCTTTTCTGCATCCAAGGCTAGGAACAGAGAAGGCATCTGTTTATGTTGGACATAATTTAGAAGGTCTATAATCTTACGGCTATTGTCTGGGGCTTGTTTGTGAGAATTTTAGTGAACAATTTAATGTCTTGGTTGATAAGTGAAATGGGCCTATAATTTTGTCGATATTGAGGACTCCTGTCAGGCTTAGGTACTACTGCAATGCGGGCTAACAACATGTCAGGGGGAATCTCGTAGCCTTGCATGATTAAATTGAACAGAATAACCAGTTGTGGAACTAGGATCAGTTGGAGATCCTTAAAAAAAGATCCTGTAAAACCATCCGGTTATCTTTGGAAGCTGAGAGTCCTCCAAGAATTTATCTAGATCTATTATTTTATTTAGGTTGCTTTTCCCTGTGTTGAGATTATAGAGATCGGTATAAAAATCTGCGAATGAGTTGGCTATCTTTAAAGGGTCATTTGTGGTTGTACCATCTGATTGCTGTATTTGTGGTATTGAAGAGCGTCTCGTTATATCTTTTAATTTATTTGCCAGCATCTTATCTGGCTTATTGCCATATATGTAGTATTGTGTGTCTACCAGTTTAATAGCTTGAATTGCTTCTTTATCTAGTAGTTGATTCAGTTCTTCGTTTCTTTCCCTAAGTGTCTTAATTGTGTCTTTTCATGGTTATATACTGCTTCTTTGCATAAAGCAGAGGTCTCTGCCCTGAGTTCCTCTATTCTAAACCCTAATAGATAGGGTTTGAGGTGGAACCTTCATTAAGCGATATGAACTCTATAATATCTTGTTGTAATTTCTGAAGAAAGATGGTATCTTTCAACAAGTTGGGGTGAAGGGACCAAGCCCTACTTCCACCAGGATTGATTAAGCCTTTAAGGGTCATTTCTACTATTGAGTAGTCTGACCATGAGCAATTAATAATGTCAGCTGAGACTAAAAGAGGTATCAAGATTTGACTGACTAGGATATAATCGATTCTTGAATGTGTCTGGTGAACTGATGAGAAATATGTGTAATCTCTAACATTTTTGTTAACAGCTCTCCAGACATCTATCAGATTCTGGTATAGAAGAAAATCTTTAAGAATGTGTTAGACTGGTCTATGACCTGGTGTTTCAACATTATAGACTGTGGATCTGTCCATTTTGTTGTTTAGTGCTAAATTGAAATCTCCTCCTATTATAGTTTTATATTTTTGCCATTGTGTAAGCTGCTTATTAAGCTTTGAAAGAAAGGTGGCCTGATTGGTATTGGGGGCATAAACACTAGCTAAGACTATCGGGACATTTTGGATCTGTCCTCTTACCACAAGGAACCTACCATCTTTGTCGCTAATTATCTCCTCTTCCTTAAGTTTAGTGATGAGTGTATCAACAGGGAGACCCCATTTCTTTTCTTTGTATTGGTGGCATGATACTGAATGGGAAACACTTTATCCCAATATTTGGGTGTGGTCTGAGTAGTAAAGTGTGTTTCCTGTAACATAACGATTTGGGCATTCAGGGCTTTGTATTCAAGTATGGCTTTTTTCCTTTTAATATTTGTGTTCAAACCCCTAATGTTGTGTGAGACTACCTTAATTTCCATATTGACTGACTAGATTAATTGCTTGTTTATATTGACTTAGATATGACATCAGTGGGAAATATGCTGTAACCACTATCCACCTGGTAAGGGGCACCTTTTGGTATGTCAGTGCTAACTGGGTCCGCTGGTTATCATCAGCAAACTCAAACATCTTGTAACATTTCAATTCTGCCTTACGTACATCCTGTGCAAATAAGATAAACATGTGTTGCATAACCAACAAACATTGGTAACATAACATTAATAACATAACAATAAACAAACTGACAAAGGTTACAGAAATCCTCTGTAACATCTTATGGCATAGGGTTCAGATTGTACTGATCTTACTAAGAGACCTGTAAAAGAGTAAAGGATCAGGAAGGGGAGGGAGCAAAGGCCCCGGCGCCCATGTCCCATAGGAGGGTACTGGGTTGGGCAGGGGGAAAAATAGGGTTATATGACAACAAAAGACAGGGGTGTCCGGAACACAGTCAGACCATCGATCCATGCATGCAAGGGAGCAACTCATCAAAAGTACATTCTGCTACTTATGAAACTTGGAGTGCCATAGCATGACGGAAGATCAGGCCGTAGGAAATGAAGAAGAAAAAATGGAAGCAGGCACTGCAGGTTAGAAAAAAATCATAATACATACCTTTATTAGGATAGATTCAAACATACAGGGTTCCCAGACAGAGGGCAGACACATAGACAAGGTCAGTCTTATGTGTTTCGCGCACCCTAGTGGCGCTTATTCCTAGACTAGTGAGGGATGGTAAAGGCAGCCAATTTATACCTAAGGTACAAATCAATTAACCCTTATTACTCCAACTTAATATATAAAAACATGTCAAAAGATTGTTAAAAACAACAACAATAAAAATGTAATTGCATAGAAGAGATGTGATAATACCCTTAATTTGTAAATAATATTACAAAGTTCTATCAATAAACTGATAGAATAGCTGTAAATTTCAAATTATAAATCTATATACATTGAAACTATTTAGGGATATATATTGTTTAGAGAGTCAAGAGACTACAAAAGTACATTAGTGTATTGCAAGTGAAGTTAGCTTGTATTGTAGAGCTACATAGCCCAACTATGTAATTAAATAAGCATATGGCATTGTTATAAACACTACAATTGCCAAGTAACTAAATGAAATGAAACATTGCATATAATAGTAACTGATTACTCTCTGTTGAATTGCTGCAGTGAGGGTGACGTGTTTTCATTTCCTTGTTGTACCAGTGTCACATTTTAGTGCTTAGTAAGCTATAATAACATTTGTGACTACACACTACATGAGCAACATTTAACGTGCATGCAGTATGCTGCTACTAGAAAATTGTATATAGGTTAGTAGTGTTCCCTTTCATGGCAGGCATTGACATAGATGCAGTGGATGAGGTGTCCACTAATAATACCCTTGCTAGTAATACTATGGCTATTTGTGATATTTTTGATCTTCATGGGAGAAAATACTTTTTTGATAAAGTATTTTCAAGGGAAGAATGCAGTGGAGAACAAAGGGACATTAAAAAAAGTATTTAAAATCTTACAGCATGTTTTGCCAACAGATTTGAGACTTATTTGGGATATAATAGCCTTCAGAAAATACACAGAAGCCTTAAGGATCCCTAGAGGACTGCGAATCAAGAAATACCCATGATTTGAATTTGATGATACAACTGATTTAGATGATTGGAATACTGCACTAACTGATTGTTCTATCAGATTGCTCAATATTCTTATCAGAGTTAAAGAAAAGGAAAGGGCTAAACTCAAACCTGAGATTGAAACAAAGCAAGAAGAGTTAAAACAATTTGAAAATAATCCCAGTTATTTTGCTCATAAGCTCAAAATGGATGAATTTATTGCTAAAGTTGATGGAGAGCAGGCAACAATTAAAGGCAAGAAATTTACTAGATATCAAGAAGATTATGAGCAAGACAGAGTGTACAACTGGGCTGCAGTGCGACGCCAACAGCGTGACAATAGGAATAAAAATAAATATCACAAGAACTCTGGCAAATTACCTTTTCAACAAGGCCAAAACAATATGGAAAATACTCCAAAATCAATATTAAAAAAGAATAAAAGAAAAGTAGTATTCAACACGTCAGAAGGAGAGTCCACAGATGCTGAAAACAACATGTCCTCAAATTCTGTCTCTTCTTTTTCTTCATCTTCTCCCCTATCTTAACCTTCTTCTTGTTCGTCCTCTTCTTCTTTTTTACAGGAGACTTTGGGGGAAAAGTCGGGGGAATGTCCGCCAGTGGTACGACCCAAGACGCACAAGAGCACCCAATTAGAAAAAGAAGAAGATGAAGGTGGAGAGAAGGGAGGCAAATAAAAGACAAAGAAGAAGAAAAAAGGACATTAAACTCTAATGCTTGTAGTCTCTCTGAGAGTTTTAGCATTATAAATGTGTCAAAATACAGATGGAATGAGTCTGAAAAATTAGTTCTATCAAAGGGTTTGGAATTTGCTCCTGTAAACAAATTTTCCAACTTCAGCACATTGCTGGATGTTAACAAATTCATCAGAAAACTCACTTTAAAAAGGTTTTTTTCTTTAACCTCTGAAACAGATGATGAATTTGTGAATCCAGCGGTTGCTGATCCTGTGAAAGATACTAATATTATTTCATTATTGCCCTTTACTAATGCTTGCACACTTGCTACTCTTAATGAATTACATAGTGAGTCCATCGACCCTTCTCCTAAACAACTACACAGACCCAGAAAGACAAAATCTGATTTCTATCCAATCCAACACAGAATGGAGTACAGTACAAGATGACATTTTGACATTGGAAGCCGAGACAAGTAACAATGCTGCTGCCCCCAATCTTACATATAAAGAATGTATGGCTATTAAGTCATTACAAAACAACCATGATATTGTTATAAAAAATTTAGACAAGGACTGCAGCATTGTTATTATGGATAAAAACTTCTATTTTCAAGAGGCCTATAGACAACCCTCTGATAGGAACACTTACCAAAAATTATCTTCAAATCCAACCCATACCTTCAAAAAGGAATTGACACAGTTGGTCCAAGAGGGCATTTCTTTGGGTATTTTTACTATTAATGACCTAAATATTCTTGTTTCTCAAAATCCCATTATTCCTATCTTTTACCATGTACCTAAAGTACATAAAGACATTGAGCGTCCTAGAGGTAGACCAATAGTCGCTGGCATTGGCTCCCTTTTTGAACCAATGGAAGCCTGGATAGATGCTATTTTACAACCAATTGCCAAGGGACAGTTGAGCTACCTGGAGGATAGTACACATCTGCTCAATAAACTAGAAAACATTGAGTGGCAAGAACATTATATGTGCATGGTAGTAGACGTTTCTTCTCTATATACTTGTATTCCCCAATCCTTGGGGGTTCAAATTGTTGAATCATTTTTGACAAGGGAATTGGAGTTGGAAGCTATCTCCAAACATTACATAGGAGACATTCTGAGGTATCTTCTATCCCATAATTTCTTTATGTTTAACAATGAGTTTTTCCAACAAACATGTGGCACAGCGATGGGGGCCAAATTTGCCCCCTCGTTTGCCAACCTGTATGTAGCTAAGTGGGAACTTATGTACATCTATAATTCACTGAATCCATGGTGTGAGGATATCGTCTTTTACTCACGGTATATAGACAATCTGATTTTCATAGTAAAAAAGCCTCTGGATGACTCTTCACACCATGACTTCATGCAATATCTCAATGACAATCATATGGGATTGAAATTTATAGGAACCTATAGCAGAACTAAAATAGATTTTTTGGACTTAACTTTACAGGTACATAATATTCAAATATGTACAAAAACATATAGAAAATCTACCTCTGGAAACACCATCTTACATGCTAGTTCACAACATACTAAACATCTAGTACAAGCTATACCTAAAGGACAGTTCATCAGACTTAGAAGGAATACCAAGTCAGATGAGGTTTATGATGAACAAGCGATTGAACTCGAAAATAGATTGGTTCACAGAGGTTATAATAAAAGCACTCTATCCAAATGTCGTCAGTTAGTCAAAAAATCTGATGTGAATAAAGTATGGAGACCTTCTAAAGAGACAAACAACAGTAATTTTAGTGACTCAATAGTATTCACAACTGAGTATACAATACAATATGATCAGATTGTTAAAATTTTTTTAAAAAACACATACATCTCCTATCTGTAGATGAGATCCTTAAATCATTTGTAAAAAATTGTAAATTTGTTCCAAAAAAACCCAGAACCTTAGCACAGTCTCTTTCTCCCAGTATGGTAAGCAACTATAGTCCATCCATGGAATCCACATGGCTTAAACACAAAGGTAACTTCAGATGTGGCAGTAAAAACTGCAACACTTGTACTGTAATTTTGAGAGGTGATTCTTTCAAATCAAGTACTAACAATCAAAAATTTGAAATATAATTTTATGCCAATTGTGGTACCCAATGGGTGGTGTATTTGCTAACCTGCAACCTTTGTCATAGTCAAAATATAGGATAAATCTCTAGGGAGCTCAGGAAAAGAGTGGGGGAACATGTTAGGGATGTGAAAAACTATGTAAAAGAATCAGCGGTAGCAAGCCACTTCAATAGCATTTTACAAACGTAGCCAATCTATCAGTCCAAATCATAGACCTAGCAAGAGTCCCCACAAGAGGTGGAAACAAAAACAAAGTCCTTGGTAAAAAAGAACTATTTTGGATTTTAAAACTAAAAACTAGAATTCCACTAGGTATGAATAGGGAATTTGATATTAGCTATTTTATTGACAACTAATGCTCGTCTAGTTTTGGTTTTTGCCTTTTGCATTTTACAACTTGCATTATATCCATCCTCATTTTGAAGTTTGTATGTACATTTAATATTGGGTATTCTACATTTGGTATTTAGTATGGTGTACTGGGCATTTTACATGGTGTAGTTTTTTGCATTCTGAGTCCCTACTTCACAACTTGTTCCATATGTGGGATTCATAACTAAGGCTGGTACCTGGCATAATTTCATTTAGTTATTTGGCAATTGTAGTGTTTATAACAATGCCATATGCTTATTTAATTACATAGTTGGGTTATGTAGCTCCACAATACAAGCTATCTTCACTTGCAATACACTAATGTACTTTTGTAGTCTCTTGACTCTCTAAACAATATACTGTATATCCCTAAATAGCTTCAATGTATATAGATTTATAATTTGAAATTTACAGCTATTCTATAAGTGCATTGATAGAAATTTGTAATATTATTTACAAATTAAGGGTATTATCACATCTCTTCTAGGCAATTACATTTTTATTGTTGTTTTTAACAATCTTTTGACGTTTTTTATATATTAAGTTGGAGTAATAAGGGTTAATTGATTTGTACCTTAGGTATAAATTGGCTGCCTTTACCATTCCTCACTAGTCTATGAATAAGCGCCACTAGGGGGTGCGAAACGCGTAAGACTGACCTTGAGCATGTGTCTGCCCTCTGTCTGGGAACCCTGTATGTTTTAATCTATCCTAATAAAGGTATGTTTTATGATTTTTTTTCTAACCTGCAGTGCCTGCTTCCATTTTTTCTTCTTCAAAGTGGTATATGACCTCTATCGGGTACATTCTAACAATATTTAACTCAACTTTTTTTTCCCCCTCCCCTTTCAAAGGATACTGAAGATTGATGGATCAACTCACTAGGAGCCAGCTAACAGTCCATCTCCCTGGTCTACTCTACATGGAGATCAAGGAGGATCAAGAGTCTGTTAAGGTCTTCTTCAGATGGCTTCATGGTGGGTTTGAAACGCCCTTGTTGGGAGAACTACGCTCCAACTCAGCAGTGTGATCTGTCTTGGTTCTTTTGGATTTTCCATTTTTACCCACTTGAGTCCAGTCCTTCTGTGGGGCCTTTCTTTGTAGTTTCGGAGCACTGCTATGCTCTGCCAAGTCCGAGAGCAGGTCCATTCATCTCAAGAGTATAGTCCCCTCTTCACAGGTGGAGCAGGAATGAGTGCTAGTCTGATATGTGAATGTAAGTTGAAGGGGAAGTTACACCTGTATTTGATATTTTCCTTAATGAGAATCTGCACCACAGGCCTCAGCTCCATTCTCCTCCTCAATGTTGTCGGTGAAAGGTCAGTATATATTTGTATCTCATTACCTTCATAATTTAGCTTATGGGCTGTCCTGGCCGCCCTTAGTATCTCTTCTTTAATATGGTAGTAGTGCATCTTCACTATGATATCCCTCATAGTTGACTGAGTTGGTTTGCTCAGAGCCCGATGGACTCTATCCATAAGAAGCATAGGGAGCTCTATCTCAGGTGCCAGCCAGTGTAATAATTTAGTGACATCCTCTGGTAAGTTCTTAAAGCTCTCTGGCAAGTTTCTTATACGTAGGTTGGAGTGACGTGATCTATTTTCTAGATCTTCTACCTGGTCCTCAAGCTTTCTAATGTATATTGAATGGTCCAGCAAAGTGGTCTGTAGTTGTGGGATTTCCCCAGATAGGTCATCCAATTTCTCTTCTATATCTGATGTCCGATGGCCAATTTCATGGATGTCTTTTTTCAACTCTGATAGAGCCGACTTGAATTCCTCCTGGAATATAGCTTTTATTTGTGTGAGTAATTCTTTATTAGGGGTATCTACTGAGCCAGTAACCTCCATTTCGGATTGCTCTTGGTCACTAATTTCTTTGGCTGGTGAAGTATTTTTCTCCTGTAGCCGTTGTTTGGGTTGGGTCTTGGTTAGATAGTCTTTAACCGAGTGGCTTCTGATTTTCATTTTGGTGAGGCTTGTCTAAGTCTTTCTATAAGAGGATAAAGGTATACTGTTGTAGAGTAGTTGAAATATTATAGCCTCAAGGGGACTTTGTAAAATCCAAGCTACTATGGAGCAGAGTTTGATAGAGTGGATGTCTGGGGATTCAAATGATGCAGACTGTATAGGTCTTATGTTCACTCCTGAACAAAAATCCCCCCACAAAACATGGAGCTCGGTGACCATCCTCAAAACCCAGAGGTGTAAGTGTTACTTCCCTATTTTTTTGTTAAGTTCCTTAGGGCAGAATTGTGTTATTTGGGAAGCTTAGGCTTGTAGCTGCTGTGGTTTGTGGGCTGCATAAACGTTAATGTCCTCCCCTTATCACTGCTTTACAGCTCCATTCACATACTATAAAGAGCACTGTGGGGGGTCACAGAGGATCTCCGCTGCAAAGTCTGACCTGTAGTTTTGGGGTTAAAGAGCAGCCCGGTAAGCAGAGCAAGTGGAATTGAGACTACTGGAGTTGTGAGACTGATTGATCAGTAGTGTAAATGAACAAATTTGTAAGACGTCTCCCTTGAGTGATTTTGTAAATTGGGTATGCTACTCAGCTAGTGTCACACCACTGTATACTGTGTAGTATCCGGTGATCAGGGAAGGCCTCAGAGAAAGGCTGTAGCATTATGTAATGCAGCCAGGATTTTATGGTCCAAAGTGAAGCCCCCAGCAATGAACCCAAGTGCAGATGTGTATAGGTGTTAACTTACTACTTTAAGCTACTTTTAATAGCGATCCCGAATGTTCCGGTGACAGCCTAGGAATGGTTTATTTTTATTTTACAGGCAAGTTTGTATTTATTTTAACTAGGTAGAATAGTTACTAAATAGTTATTAACTATTTAATAAACAACCTAGCTAAAATAAATACAAAAGTACCTGTAAAATAAAACCTAACCTAAGTTACAATAGCACCTAACACTACACTATAATTAAATTAATTCCCTAAATTAAATACAATTAAATACAATTAAATAAAATTAGCTAAAGTACAAAAAAACAAACACTACAAGATTTTTAAACTAATTACACATAATCTAATCCCCCTAACAAAATAAAAAGCCCCCCCAAAATAAAAAAAGCCCTACCCTACACTAAATTACAAATAGCCCTTAAAAGGGCATTTTGCGGGGCATTGCCCCAAAGTAATCCGCTCTTTTACCTGTTAAAAAAATTACAAATCCCACCCAACATTAAAAGCCACCACCCACACAACCAACCCTACTCTAAAACCCACCCAATACCCCCTTAAAAAAAACCTAACACTAACCCCTTGAAGATCACCTTACTGGGAGAAGTCTTCATCCAACCGGGCCGAAGTCCTCAACAAATCCAGCAGAAGTAGTCCTCCAGACGGGCAGAAGTGGTCCTCCAGATGGGCAGATGTCTTCATCCAGACGGCATCTTCTATCTTCATCCATGCGGAGCGGGTCCATCTTCAAGACATCTGACGCGGAGCATCCTCTTCTTTCCATGGCGACTGAAGAATGAAGGTTCCGTTAAGTGACATCATCCAAGATGGCGTCCCTTAGATTCCAATTGGCTGATAGAATTCTATTGGCTGATGCATTTATTATTTATTTTATTTATTATTGAAACTCTTCTAGATGTTAACAAATTGGTTTGCAATTTAACTTCGAGAAAGCATTTTTTAAAACAAGATGATGATGTTTTAGGTGAGTATAGATCAGAAAGTGAACAAACTACTGAACCAATAATGAGTAACTAAGACACAAAACCTGGACTTTCTAGATATGTGTGCAACAGAGGCACTATTAGGGTTACAAGGAGATAAATTAAAGAATAAGACAGTTCTGGAGAATAATCACAGAGGTTTCAAGCCCAAATCTATCTTTTATCCCATCCAGTCCAGGGGAAACATTCTAGAGGAGTTTCTACAATGAATTTAATGTGATTTGACTACATTATGCTATGAGACAGGTAGGAAAGTTGGCCAAAATTTAAGCTGGGGTAAACAATAAGTCTTAGAAAATCTGAGCAAGAGAACAGATATAATAATGAAAAAAGTCTTATAAGGGGGTAGTATTGTGATATGGGACTTTGCAGATTACAAAAAGGAAGCCACTAGACAACTAGGAGACTGTGAGAATTACAAGTTTTTATACAGTTATCCAACAGAAGTTTTAGGCAGAAGCTGAGACTACTTTTGGATGAAGGAAAGGCACTCAATTATATTGATCAAAGCACCTTTGATTTTTCACTAGTACAATATCCAAGGGTACCACTATTCCACATTTCCTAAAGTACACAAATCCATCCACAATTTAAAGGAAAGGCCGATTGTCTCTGGCATTTATTCATTATTAGGACCTTGTCTAGGTGGTCAGACTCTTTCTTAAAACCCATGGTATTGGAACTAGCTAGCTATTTAAGGGATACTAAACATTGTATATAGAAAGTTGACAAAATATAATGGCAAAGACATTATGCATGGTTAACAGTGGATGTCACTCCTTGTACAGTTCCATACCAAGTGAGAAGGGTTTACTAGCACTGAGTTACTTTCTATCCTATCGTAGTAATTATACAGAAGGTTTTCAAGGATATATACTAAAGGTAGCAGAGATTTATTAAAGCATAATTATTTCAACTTTGAAGGTACATTATATCTCCAAAGTTGTGGGACAGCCATGGGGGCAAAATTTGCCCCGTCCTATGCCATCCTGTATATGGGATGGTGGGAGCTGTCTCATATTTGTTGGAGAATCTATTAAATACAAGACAAATATCATAATGTATAAGCATTACATAGACAATGTTTATTTGGGGAGGGACAGACATGGAGTTGAAAGAATTTATAAGCTTTATCAATAACAATGAAATGGCCTTTGAATTTACCTTTGAGACAAATTATAAGCAGATAGCTTATTTGGATATCATACTAAAAGCTAGTGTAGAAATTAATTCTACTGGGACAACTATTTACAGAAAGCTCATCTGCATTTTTACATGCAAAAAGTAATCACCCCAGACAGGTTTCAAAAGCAATAGCAAGAGGGCAGTTTATTAGATAAAAAAGGAACTGCTCTTCAGAACAGGATTTTAGAAATGAGGCAGTTACTAATGTAATAAAAAGAGCTAAGTACTCAGTGCTAAAAATGGATGGAGAAACACTAATGAAAGATATAATAAAATCTGAGGAGAAAAGAGAACCAGAAAGAGTTACATTTGTAATATAGCCCCCATATTATATCAGACATATGGGATTATTCGAAAACATCTACCTATGCTAATGTCAGATGATAGACTAAAAACATAGCGACCAAAGGCTGTAGATGTTCATATAGGAAAGGAATGACTATTGGGAATAGGCATAGGCTCACTCATGGAGCCTGTGTTCCAATGGATTGACAATTTTTTACAACCCAGTTATCTAAGAGATTCAAATCATCTTTTGGATATTTTGAAAGATTTTCAATGGCAGGAGGGATATAAATGGGTAGTGGTTGACGCTGTTTTACTCTATTTTTCAATACCTCATGTGCATGGCTGTCGGCCTTGGAATTTTTTATGGCCAACGAAGCCACTTTTGGTGATGATATAAAACAACTCATCTTGGATGTGGTGGAGTTCTTACTCACCCACAACTACTTTATTTTTTATTCAGAGTTTTACAAAACCAAGGTACAGCTATGGGGGCAAAATTCACCCCCTCTTATGCTAACTTTTTTGTGGGTGAGTGGGAACTCCGCCGCATCTACAATATTGGTGAGGACTTCAGATCTGATTTACTCATGTACTTGAGGTATATTGATGATCTCATTTTTATAGTGAATGACACCTTTTCATTAGATAATTTCTTAAATTACATCAATGATAATGAAATTAATCTTAGATTTACGGGTGAATCACATTTGGATGAGGTGAATTTTCTAGATTTAAATTTACAGGGAGACCCCATTACACACAAGATCATCTCCAGAAACTATCGAAAAGACACCGCTGGCAACACTATATTGCACGCCACCTCCTATCACCCAAAACATCTAATTAGGTCAATCCCTAGAGGACAATTTATCAGATTAAAACGTAATGTAAGTACATTACAAAACTACATACAGGGGGGACAGGAATTAATAGATAGGCTTAGAACAAGAGGCTATAGTGAGAGTCTTTTACAACAAACCTTTGAGGAAATAAAAATGTGGGAAGCTAAATATGACACTTCCAGTATGGCCAAAGATAAAGAATATTTTTGTGAAAACAACATTGTTTTTTCAACAGAATACTCTGTGCATTATAACAGAATCTGTAACATTATCAGGAAGCATTTTAGTGTATTAAAGGGTGACAATAATTTACATGCATATGTAAAGAATTGCAAGTTTATAGCCAGAAAACCACCTACTCCAGCTACAAGACTTTCCCCTAGCATGGTCACCTCTAAAGATAAAGCCAGAAATACATTGCTTAGAGGCAAAGGAAACTTCAGATCACACTTAACTAATTGCATGACGTGTGGCAATATGAAATTTACCAGTACTTTTGCCAGCAATGTTAAAGGGGAAAAATTCAACATTGACTTTTATGCGACTTGTCTCACTGACCACATTGTTTATCTACTTGACTGCCAACTTTGTGGAGTTCAGTACGTAGGGTAATCTACCAGGGCCCTTAGATCACGAGCTAGGGAGCATCTGAGAGATGTTAAAAACTACAACAAGGATTTATCTGTAGCTAAGCACTTCAAATCTTTTCCATTTTACCAATGTCCCAAATTTTAAAATAAAAATGATTGATCTAGCTAGAATCCCACAGAGAGGAGGTGACTTAGTTAAGATATTTGACAAAAAAGAACTTTTTTGGATCTATAAATTGAGGACTAAATCGCCGTCAGGCATGAATTTAGAATGGGACATGTGGTATTATATGGAATAATAATAACATTAATAATTACAATACTTAACAATGACATCATATAATTAGGACAAAGCAGTCCACTGACTTATACAATATTATAAGTTATTTACAAATCACATTTTTGCATATAGCATTTAGTTTGCAATAGCTGGTTATCTGTTAATTAATTGTCTGCTATTTATTATTTGTTATCTGTAACAATATATATATACAGGTAGCCCTCAGTTTACGCCGGGGTTAGGTTCCAGAAGGAATGGTTGTAAATCGAAACCGTTGTAAAGTGAAACCCAGTTTATAATGTAAGTCAATGGGAAGTGAGGGAGGTTCCAGGCCCCTCTCAAAATTGTCATAAGTAACACCTAATACATTATTTTTAAAGCTTTGAAATGAAGACTTTAAATGCTAAACAGTATTATAAACCAAATAATATAGATTGCATCATCATCAAACTAAGTTTAATGAACAAAAACATTTGCTAAACATCACCTAATAAAATAATCACACAACAGACTGCATCATCATCAAACTAAGTTTAATGAACAAAAACGTTTTTTTACTTGCATTTTTCTGCAATCAGTTCTCTGCATTGTTAGCATGTTAGATAATATTGGGTCTGCACCTATTCTATGCATTTCAATCTGCAGTGATTAAGCAGTTAGCCTCACCTCAAGCTGCTGGACAGGAAGATAATAGGGAAGTGCCTGCTAAATTTTGCTTGATAGATCTTGTCTGATCTGTGTACACAAATCCATTTAAAGCTGTTAAGGTGCATAACTTTGCTGCAAAACAAGCAGACAGCTCCACCTACTGGTTATTTTAATTAGTGCATTGCTTTCCAAAAGCTTTTCAATAGCAGTCACATGATTGAAAAAAAAGGTTGTTATTCTGAAACCGCGCAAATTGAACCGGCGTAAACCGAGGGCCACCTGTATATATCTTTAGACTGGTGGTGAGTGGTGAGACAGTAACATATATATATATATCAACAACAATAGCTGCATAAATAAAAAACCATTGGAATTCAATTTAATCAGAGTGATGGTGGAGACGAATTTCTCTTTTTTGAAATATGTGTCATATATATAATATTTAGAAGAGAGAAAAGAGGAAAAAATAAAAAAATATATTGTGACACTTCTACATTGTTATATTAGATTGCCACACTATAAGGCTTTCATTGTTAATACTTTATTATGAAACAAAGAATAAGAGCCAATTTTGCTATTTCTACAAGTAATTGTCAATTTGATTTTAGATGTTAATATCTCTTTAAGGGTTTGTAAACAGTAGCATGTATATTATCTGGTATTACATACATATTTACGTCATTTATACAATGCATCTGATTGGTAATTCAGCCCTTAAATTTAGCAACGGTTTTACCTGTGCTCAGTATCTATGAGTAAGTGCCTACGGGCGTGAAACGAGTAAGATCAGCAGCTGAGCCCCTCCATTTGTGAATTGTAACCTTGTTACCTTGTGTTTTAATGGATTAAAGTACACATCTTCTTCGCACTGTTGCCTTGCAGCCGACATATTTTTTCATTTGGGAATAAAGTTTCTCACATGGTACCAAGGACTGAAAAATCTACCAGTTCTTGGTTAACTTTTAAAGGGAAATATAAATGCACATTTAATGATTGCAAAACATGCAAATATGTTCAATAATAAATCCTGTTTAAATTACAGGTCTATGTATGTCATTTATTTATTACCTTGTAGACACTGCCATCTGCAGTACGTTGGAAAAACTAAAAGAGAAGTGAGAACTAGAATTAGAGAACATCTCTCCAGTATCACAGCAGAAAATAGAAATAAAGAGAAAGACACTTGTGCTCCTTTGGCAAAACATTTAATTAAAGAGCATGAAAGGAGGGTAGATACCTTCTCATGGAATGTAATAGAACAAGTCAAGGTAGATCAGAGAGGTGGTGACAAAGAAAAAATACTAGGGAAGAGAGACATCCATTTAATGTTTATATTACAGACTAGGATACCAAAGGGATTAAATTCAAGATATGATCTTATAAGCTATTGTGAATAACATAGTAACATCTTTAGAGAAAAATAGGAAATAAAGGCTTAGTATTGGACTAAAAAATAATAATTAAAATAAAATATTGCAAATGAAATTGAAAAATTAAATATTTTAATTATATTCTTAGAATTTGAGTCACACTGTATAATAACAATATAGCACTATACAATTACATCTGTTAAATACAGACGGCTAGAGTTGTGCGTTAAGGTAAAAAAGCAGCGCTAAGAGGTCCTAACGCTGCTTTTTTTATGCCCGCTGATATTACGAGTCTTGCAGGTTTAGGGGCACTGCACACTCCTTTGGCCTTACCGCAAAACGACTTACATAAACTTCGTAAAGTCTTTTTTCTATGGGACTTCCATAGAGCTAATATTATGAGTCTGTCTTTGGAGACCAAAAAGTGAGTGGTACACCCTCTACCTCCAAGATCCCTAACGCATTTAAAAGTCAGTAGTTAAGAGTTTTATGGTACATTGCTGTAACATAAAACTCATAACTAAAGAGCTAAAAAGTACACTAACACCCATACACTACCTATTAACTGCTAAACCGAGGCCCTCCCGCATCGCAAACACTAAAAGAAAATTTTTAACCCCTAATCTGCCGCTCTGGACATCGCCGCAACTATAATAAACATATTAACCCCTTAACTGGTGCACTCCCGCCTTGCAAACACTAGTTAAATATTATTAACCCCTAATCTGCCGTCCCTAACATAGCTGCCACCTACCTACATTTATTAACCCCTAATCTGTCACCCACATCGTCGCCACCACTATACTAAATATATTAACCCCTAAACCTAACCCTAACCTAAACCCTAACCTAAAACCCTAAAATCTAACCCTAACCCTAACACCCCCTAACTTAAATATAATTACAATAAATCTAAATAAAAATTAATATTATTACCTAAATAATTCCTATTTAAAACTAAATACTTACCTATAAAATAAAGCCTAAGCTAGCTACACTATAACTAATAGTTACATTGTATCTAGCTTAGGGTTTATTTTTATTTTACAGGCAAGTTTGTATTTATTTTAACTAGGTAGAATAGTTATTAAATAGTTATTAATTATTTAATAACTGCCTAGCTAAAATAAATACAAAAGTGCCTGTAAAATAAAACCTAACCTAACTTACAATAACACCTAACACTACGCTATAATTAAATAAATTAACTAAATTAACAACAATTAAATAAATTAAATTAGCTAAAGTACAAAAAACCCCACACTAAATTACAGAAAATAATAAACAAATTACAAGATATTTAAACTAATTACACCTAATCTAATAGCCCTATCAAAATAAAAAAAGCCCCCCCAAAATAAAAAAAACCCTAGCCTAAACTGAACTATCTATAGCCCTTAAAAGGGCCTTTTATTGGGCATTGCCCCAAAGTAATCAGCTCTTTTACCTGTAAAAAAATACAAACAACCCCCCAACAATAAAGCCCACCACCCACACAACCAACCCCCCAAATAAAATGCTAACTAAAAAAACCTAAGCTCCCCATTGCCCTGAATTGGGCATTTGGATGGGCATTGCACTTAAAAGGGCAGTTCGCTCTTTGCGGCCCAAACCCTAATCTAAAAAATAAAACCCACCCAATACACCCTTAAAAAAACCTAACACTAACCCCCTGAAGATCAACTTACTGTTCTAAAGACCAGACATCTATCCTCAAGGAAGCGGCTAAAGTCTTCATCCAAGCCGGGCGAAGTGGTCCTCCAGACGGGCAGAAGTCTTCATCCAGATGGCATCTTCTATCTTCATCCATCCGAAGCGGAGCGGGTCCATCTTCAAGACATTCGACGCGGAGCATCCTCTTCAAACAGTTGAAGTTCAATCCTATTGGCTGATCCAATCAGCCAATATGATTGAGCTCGCATTCTATTTGCTGTTCCAATCAATTCAGTAAGATGACTTTGTTTGAAGAGGATGCTCCGCGTCGGATCAGCAATCAGCCAATAGAATTGAAGTTCAATCCTATTGGTTGATCTAATCAGCCAATAGGATTGAGCTTGCATTCTATTGGCTGTTCCAATCAGCCAATAGAATGCAAGCTCAATTCTATTGGCTGATTGCATCAGCCAATAGGATTTTTCCTACCTTAATTCCGATTGGCTGATAGAATCCTATCAGCCAATCGGAATTAAGGGGACGCCATCTTGGATGACATCATTTAAAGGAACCTTCATTCTTCAGTTGGACTTCATTTGAAGAGGATGCTCCGCATCGGCTGGATTGAAGATGGACCCACTCCGCTCTGGATGGATGAAGATAGAAGATGCCGTCTAGATGAAGACTTCTGGCCGTCTGGATGTCCTCTTCTGTCCGGATCGGACGAAGACTTCGGCCTCTCTGGAGGACCACTTGTGCCCGGCTGGGTGAAGACGTCTCAAGGTAAGGTGATCTTCAAGGGATTAGTGTTAGGTTTTATTAAGGGGGGATTGGGTGGGTTTTAGAGTAGGGTTGGGTGTGTAGGTGGTGGGTTTTAATGTTGGGGGGTATTGTATTTTTTTACAGGTTAAAGAGCTGATTACTCTTGCCCCGCAAAAGGCCCTTTTAAGGGCTATTTGTAATTTAGTGTAGGGTAGGGAATTTTTTTATTTTGGGGTATTTTTTATTTTATTAGGGGGATTAGAGTAGGTGTAATTAGTTTAAAAAATTGTAATTATTCTTTTATTTTCTGTAATTTAGTGTTTGTTTTTTTTCGTACTTTAGTTTATTTAATTTAATTGTAATTAATTGTAGTTAGTTTAGGGAATTAATTTAATTATAGTTTAGTGTTAGGTGTAATTGTAACTTAGGTTAGGGTTTATTTTACAGGTAAATTTGTATTTATTTTAGCTAGGTAGCTATTAAATAGTTAATAACTATTTAATAACTATTGTACCTAGTTAAATAAATACAAACTTGTCTGTAAAATAAAATTAAATCCTAAGATAGTTACAATGTAACTATTAGTTGTATTGTAGCTAGCTTAGGGTTTATTTTATAGGTAAGTATTTAGTTTTAAATAGGAATAATTTAATTAATTGTAATTTTATTTATATTTATTTAAATTATATTTAAGTTGGGAGGGTTAGGGTTAGACTTAGGTTTAGGGGTTAATACCTTTAATATAGTTGCAGCGACGCTGGGGGCGGCAGATTAGGGGTTAATAAATGTAGGTATGTGTCGGCGATGTTAGGGACGGCAGATTAGGGGTTAATAAAATTAAACTAGTGTTTGCGAGGCGGGAGTGCGGGCGGTTTAGGGGTTAATATATTTATTTAAGTGGTGGCGATGTCTGGTCGGCAGATTAGGGGTTAAAAACTTTAGTTAACTGTTTGCGATGTGGGGGGGGCCTCGGTGTAGGGGTTAATAGGTAGTTTATGGGTGTTAGTGTACTTTTTAGCACTTTAGTTAAGAGTTTTATGTTACAGCGTTAGCCCATAAAACTCTTAACTACTGACTTTTAAATGCGGTAGGAGTCTTGACAGGAGAGGGTGTACCGCTCACTTTCTCAAAGACTCATAATACCAGCGTTAGGCAAATCCCATTAAAAAGATAGGATACGCAATTGACATAATGGGATTTGCGGTATGCTCGAGTCGCGGAATAAAAGTGAGCGGTACACCTGTACCTGCCAGACACTTAATACCAGCGGGCGTTAAAAAGCAGCGTTGGGACCTCTCAACGCTTCTTTTTAAGGCTAACGAAAAACTCGTAATCTAGGTGTTTGTTATTAAGTGAATAGCAAACAGTGTGTAAAGACATCTGAAGGGTTAACAGCAGGTTGCTAGAGCTTAATTAGATCAAGGTGTGGATATAATCTAGTAAGGGGAAGTGAACCTCAGTCTATTATTACGACGGGATCTGAAAAGCGTAGGACATGCTAAGTTCTGCCAACTTGCTTGTTTTTATTGTTTTAATTGTTTCTACTTTGAAGAAATAAAGTTTTGGACTTTTTACTGAGAGCATATCATTTTCTTCTTGTTATTCATGATGTGATTTTTTTTGTAAATACATTTTTATATGAACTTTCTTGTATATTCTAAAAGTCTTGATAAGTATGGAGAGTATTTTTTTTTGTTTGATGAACAAATTAAAATGCAAGTACTTTGCATTGATGTACTTTGCTTTTGAAGTAATTCTAAATGTATTTGTTACTGCATTAAATAAAATGTGTGATAGACGTTAGAAGACAAAGGACAGCATGGTTTCACTGCTGGAATATCATGTCAGATTAATCTAATCGATTTATTTGACTATGTAACTAAATTAATAGACTAGGGAGGATTGGTAGTGTACCTACACTTTGGCAAAGCATTTGACACTGTCCCAAACAAAAAACCTATTCACAAAATGCATTGACTTGGAGTAGATGCTAAGATTTTTAAGTGGGTAGAATGTTGGCTTAAGGATAGAAGGCAGAGGTTTTCAATGAATGGAGTACAGTCAAATGAGGAGTCAGTTACTAGTGGTGTTTCCAGGGGTCAGTTCTTTGGCTTGTTTTGTTTAACATGTTCGTAAAATTGGAAGCAGGCTCCAGGGGAAGAAGTGTTTGATTGTTGAAGATACAACACTTTGTAACAGAGTTGATGTTCCAGGAGGGGTGGATCAAATGAGCAGTGATATTAAAAAAAACTGGATGGCTGAGCTAATAAATGGGATCTAAAGATTAATATTACCAAGAGCAAAATAATGCATATAGGATCCACAAACCCAAAGGCCAATTTTAGCACCAATGATACATTACTGGCTATAACTAAAGAGGAATGAGACTTGGGAATAATTGTTTCAGATGATTTAAAATTTGGTTGACAAAACAACAGTGCAGGCAGTAAGGCCAGTTGAATACTTGTAGCAGAAAGAGGAGGATTTTATGCCACTTTATTATTATTTATTCTGAGTTAACATTAATTACTAAGTTTAACTGTTTAGAATGAAATATTATAAAAAAAAACTGTTCAGAATTAAATATTATAAAAGAGGTTATATTGTTATATACACTACAAAGCGAGCAGAGTTGATAAATTATTAGAAAATGTTTTTAAGAGATCTCTGAAAATATCTACATTGAAAAAAACACACACATATGTGATTTTGAAATGACAGCTGAGAGACATCTGAACGTATTATGCGTAAAAAAACATATATCGTTTTACAAAATGACGTATGAGGTTTGTCAGCATTTTTTTTTTTACTAAATGAGGTGTTTTTCAGCATTTTTACAAAATTATGTATTACTAGTATTATTATTAGACTGTGTATTCAAAAAATGTTCACCATACAAATGTGCTGGAATGAAGACAAACAATTTATTACAACATGCAATAGTGACTTAAATTGCTTAAATTCACAGAAAATTATCTAAAATTAATATTATTTTAATCAAAGACAATATAAAAATTACACTTTATTAACCTTTTTTTTATCCATTTTAATCAGACAATATCAATTATATAACGTTTGATTACTCTTTTAATAAAGATCAATATCAAAATAATTACAATTTATTTAATCTTATAACCCTTTGAATCAAACACAATACCAAAATTATGCTTTACACCCTTTTGTAACCGTTTAATCATATGCAATATCAAAATTACACTTTAAACCATTTTATATAAATTTTAATCAAATACAATATAAAAATTACTCTTTATATCCTTTTATAATACTTTAATAAAAAACAGAATAAAAATAATTACGCTGTGTGCCATTTCGTAACCATTTTAATAAAATACAATATAAAAAAGGGATTTTTATATAAGTTTACATAATTTTAATCAAAGTCCTTATTTTAAAACATCTTATATTTAATTTTAATATAATTTTAATCCACATCCATATCAAATTCATCATTAAAAAGGGGGGGGGGGTAAAAATGGGAGTGGAAAGGGCTAGATTATGGGAGGAGAGAGGGCAGAGAAAGGGCAGTGGTACCGGTCAAAATGAGACACAACATTTATATACATACTACGCTTATATTACAATGAGGTATGCAGAAACATTGAGGCTCAGCCTTATATTATTTCAAAATGTGGTGAAACAATGTTGAACAATAAGCCATTATAAAAATGTTTTGTGAAATATGCATAGGGATTTAAAGGGACAGTCAACATCAGAATTTTTGTTGTTTAAAAGGAAAGATAATCCCTTTATTACCCACTCCCCAGCTTTGCATAACCAACACAGTTATAATAATACACGTTTTACCTCTGTAATTACCTTGTATTTAAGCTTCTGCTGACTGCCCCCTTATTTCAGTTCTTTTGACAGACTTGCATTTTAGCCAATCAGTGCTCACTCCTAGGTCACTTCACGTGCATGAGCACAATATTATGTATATGAAACACATGAACTAATGCCCTCTAGTGGTCAAAATCCATTCAGATTAGAGGCAGTCTTCAAGGTCCAGGAAATTAGCATATGAACCTCCTAGGATTAGCTTTCAACTAAGAATAACAAGAGAACAAAGCAAAATTGGTGATAAAAGTAAATTGGGAAGTTGTTTAAAATTACATGCCCTATTTAAATCATGAAAGTTTTTTTTTTTTACTTGACTGTCCCTTTAAAAAACAAAACAAAAACTCACATATGATACCATACAAGAGGATAATATTTTATAGGAATTGAGATACAGTTGTATGTCATATATCAATATCACAATCACTTGTTATTACATAATGAGATATGAAACTTGAGCACAAGATTTTAAACAACTTTCTATTTACTTGAAGTATGCTTAGGAGCTGGCCAATTCTGGAGCACTATATGGCAGCAGTATTTCCAGATGCCTACCTAGGTATCTCTTTAATACAGAATATTATGGAAACAAAGCAAAATAAAATTGTAAACTTTATTAATATGGTATGCTCTTAAACACCTTATTCGCAGATGAAATCATCAGTATTGTGTGCCTTTACATATACTGTATATGTTTAATGACATTTTCCTAATAAATCTATGTTCTTGTATTACTCCATGTGCAGAAAAGCTCATGTAGAAAAACAGCATAGAAATCACATTCCAATGCTTAGGTCCATAAATAGGCTGGATATGAAATCCATTTTTTTTCATGATTCAGATAGAGTATGTAATTTTAAGCAACTTTCTAATGTACTACTATTATCAATTTTTCTCCATTCTCTTTGTATCTTTATTTGAAAAGCAAGAATGTAAGCTTAGGTGCTGGCCCATTTTTGGTTCTTTAGTTCAGCACTTGGGTAGCTCTTGCTGATTGGTGGCTAATAGGCTAATATCTAAATTCTCCTAAATTCAATTGATGTAAACACTTATTCACAAATACACTAGAGAAGAGAAAGGAAAGAAAGAAAAAAGAGAAAAGACTTTCACTTTATTGTCAGAGTAAGGTTTATAAAACACATTTTCACGAGATGTTAAAGATCTATTTTTTCCTTAACTTTTTATATATTGGGAAAATCCTACTTAAATAACTTACAATGCCACCTAAAATTAAGGAAAAGAGAATTAGAAATAGTCTAGATAAAGATGGATTATTCTCAATCTCATTTAAATATTATAGATCTACAGTTTACTACCACAATTTTACCAAATAAGGAAATATTTTGCAGCAATATCATTAGAGGTTAAGCAATTTGCTACTAAGATAACAGAGATGAAAGGTAGAATCTCAGGCCTGGAAGATATAAATATTGCATGATCAAATATTGTTATTACTGAACAAAAAGTTAGAAGAGTTAGAAGATAGATCCCTTAGGAATAATTTTAGAATTATTGGTCTACCAGAAACAGCTGAATTGGCATAGATAGAAATACAGGAGAGAAGCCTTCTAAGAGAAGAACAGTCATTGTTAAATATTTAAACTTTTAGGATAAAATTAATATACTGTGAGTGTATAGACAGAGAAATGCCTTGGAAATAGATAGTTCTAGAATTTTTTTTATTTCAAGATTTTATAGCTAAAATGACAGCTAAAAGGAAATAAATGACACATTATTGTTCAAAATGTATTAATGCTGGGTTTAACACTAGATTAATATATCCAGCTAAAATTCAAATTAACATTGAACTGAAGAACACAAAAGAGGTACAAGAGTTTATAAAGAAGAATAGCATAACGTTTATTGGACCTCTTTAATGAGTGGATTCTGAGTGATTACCTCAATATGGATGTGATGTATAATATTGACATGGTTAGTTATTTTAGTTTTTTTGTTACCCCCCCCCCCTCTCTCCCTTATCCAAAATCATGGGATGGTAATGGCATACTTATATATAATTAGTTACATCTATTAGTAATTTAAAAATTATATTATGGAATGTAGGTGGTATAACCTCTCCACTTAAAAGGAAAGCAATTGTGAACTATCTTAAAAAGTGTAGTGAGGATATAACACTTCTTCAGGAAACATATTTATCAGAGAAAGAAAATATCAAACGTAAAAACCAATTGGATTGGAGAGGTTATTGTCACCCCTTGTATGTCTAGGTAAAAAGGGGTTGCGATACTGCTACATAAAAATCTGGACTTTAAGATTATCTATCAGGAAATTGGTGATGAGGAAAGATTTATTATTTTAAATTAATACTAGAAGGAAGACTATTAGTCATTTGCAATGTGAATGGTCCAAATAAAGCAGATACATTTTTTTGGGATAGACTGAGAATTAAATTATTCCAATTTGCGAATATGAATCTTTTAGGTACGGGAGATTTGAAAATGGTTTTTAAATATAATCTTGATAGATTAAGTCCGTCTAAAAGAAGGAGGAAACAGCCTCACATATTAAATTCATTTTGTAATGTCCTTAAGTTGCAGGATATCTGGATAGTGGTTAACCCATCAACAAAAGCTTTTACTCGTAAATCAAAGCAATATAACTCTTTATCAAAGATTGTTTTTTTTTCCTGGTGTCAGAGAAACTTGCTAATCTTAATATTAAGTCAGGAATAGGAGATATTAGTTTCTCTGATCATGCTACAATCTCGTTGGATCTCCCAAAAAATTATTCACAAAATCGATCCCAGAAATGTATATTTCCCACATACCTATTTACTAATAAATTTAAAAAGTGGAAAGAGTCAAAATGGAAGGAATATGCTTTGATTTCACCATGAAAACCGCATTTCCTCCAAGAAAATGTCACTTTTATGTATAAATGAACTATTTAAAGACGTTCATATATACAGAAGTATATAGTTCATTTATACATAAAACTAAAATTTTCTGGGAGAAAAAGCGGTTTTCATGGTGAAATCAAAGCATATCTGTTTATATGGAAAAAGCATATTATAATAAAGAGAAAGAACTATCTAATGATACATACAGATATAATGTGTATTTGGGTTCTCCAATTAAAGATAATTGGGACAGATATATAAAGCTAAGATGGCATGGGAAACCTTTAATAATCAAAAAATGGCTTTAAATGAGTTAAAAGTGCGAGCTCTATTCTATAGATTTGGGAATAAAATAGGGAAGTATCTAGCAAAATGTGTTAACTTGAAGAAAATTCACAATAATATTTAGTCAATTAAAAAAAGGGGAATTAGATTGAATGACTTTAAACATATCTAACAGAAGTTTCTTCAGTTCTATACTAAGCTTTACACTGCTGAAGAAGTAAATCAGGTAAATAAAGCAAATGTTTGGGAGAATATTAACATACCTATTATTTCATAAGAAGCCCTATTATCTTTTAATGTTCCATTTTCTGAAGAGGAAGTTAGACAAACTATTAAAAGGGCCCTCCTGAATAAATTGTTGCAAATTTAACCACTCTCTTTAGTAATTATTTTTTACCCCATCATAATCCCTCTAGTTGTTTTTGTAACTCTACAACAACATTGATCTTGAGAAAAGGGAAGGACACAGAAAATATAGATTTCTATAGATCAATCTCATTATTAAATAATGATTATAAGTTATTCACAAGTATCCTTGAAAAAACATTAAAATTGATTCTGGGAGATTTGATTTATCCAGATCAAACAGGTGTAATTTATAAGAGGAATCCTTCTGTAAACATCAGAAAGTTTTTCCTTCTTCTGGATTATTACTGGAATGAGTAAAAAAATAAAAGGATATGGGATGGGTAAAGATCTTGCAATTTTATCTATAGATGCTCAGAAGGCTTTCAATTCCAATACATGGGATCATTTATTTACTTCTCTGGGAAAAAATGGTTTTGATGTTCAATTTATTAATTGTATTAAAACTCTTTATGGAGGCGCAACTTCTATGTAGTTGATCAATGGACAAGTTACCTCTAAAATATACTTAACAAGAGGTACTAGACAAGGATGACCACTTTCTGCACTGCTGTTCGATATTGCTATAGTGCCATTATCAATCTATATCAGGAGTAAGTTAAAGAGGATAACTATTTGGCAGGAAAAAGCTAAAGTGCTGCTTTATGTAGATGATTTACTCCTCTTTATTAGAAACAATAAAGAGATCCCAGTAATATTGACAGCAAGCTCTTTCTTAGGTTATCAGGTAAATACCTCAAAGTCAGAACTCCTTTGGATCTTAAAAAATTAGAAACTGAAGTACAATATCCCTTTCAAGGAAGTTCATAATCACATAAGAATTGATATTAATCCCAATATTTGGTATACATTAAATTATTTGCCATTGATAAGGAAATTAGAGCAATATCTAAATAGATGGACATCACTTCCCTTATTGTTGACAGCAAAGGTTAATTCAATTAAAATTATTCTTTTTCCCAAATTATTATATCTCATGCAGAATCTCCTGCTTTTCATTAAAATAAAGATCTCAATCATGTAAATATATTATATAGGATGTTTTATGGCCTAAAAAGAAACCACATAAGCTGATACAACCTAAAAATATTGGTGGTCTTTCCTTTTCCTAATTACAGTTCTATAATTTAGTGTGTCTAGGCAAGATTGCAGTGGATTGACTTACTGAGGAGAAATACGCAGCCCTTATCAAGATTGAAAAGAAAATTACATTCCCGTATTCCTTGAATGGGCTCTTATCCTGTCCGCATAAAGATACACCTCATAATCTTTAAAAACTAACGGTTCTTATAAATATTATTAATGCTTGGCAAGATATTTTAGCTAGATTGGAGGTCAACCCTTTTAATTTCTACTTTGTTCCACTTATTGGGCACCCCAGGTTTGTACATGTGTTAAATTCTGCTCCATTTAAAGGTACACACTACACCAGAATTGTTATAGTTTAAAAAGGTAAATAATACCTTTATTACCCATTCCCCAGTTTTGCATAACCAACACAGTTATATTAATATAATTTTTACCTCTGTGATTACCTCTAAGCCTCTGCAGACCGCCCTCTTATTTTAGTTCTTTTGACAATCAGTGCTGACTCTGAGGTAACTGCACGGGCGCGATCCGATATACGGCATAGGTTTTGGCGCAAGCATGGGAACCCGCACCGCCCATAATTTCACCTCGCACATCGGGGTATTACATATACTGCGCCGTTAAATGCTTAACTGGCGTAAGTAGGACAAACTGGCGATTTTCCTAAAACTGTGCAAATACACATTTTAGTCTTCGCAAGTAACTTACGCCTGTATTTTGTCCACGTAAAGTCTCAATAAAGAGTAGTTTTATTCAAATTAGGCTAACACTCGTAAAAATGAACCGCGACTCCATCTAAAAATGCGACACGTAATTACGCTATTCAAAAGTCATATATAAACCCATGCACAGTGGCCATTTTCTTCAGTGTGTTTGGATGGTTCGTTGAGCTACAGCACACTACAGTGGAGTGGAGGATTAGTCAGAGTATAGAGAGAGGTTAAGGAAAGTTTTCCTTTGTGAAAAGCACACTGGTCTAAAAGAGGCTGCTTCCGGGTGGTAAATCACCATAGAACTAGCTAATGAGCTGTTGTTCGTTCCTGGTAGAGCGCTTCTCTCTTTGTATGCAAATTAATATGACCCTAGGGAAGTCTCCCTATGGGTGATGGGGGAAACCAGACGTGGACTCCTTGCCCAGTGTGCTTAGAGGAATGTGGCTGCACCTCACTGACGAGGCCCATAGGAGGCCGAAACGATCGTCTGGGGTTGTCATGTTCCTTGTTCAGAGGAGAATTGCCTGGTATTTCGGGGCTGGACTGACCTTACTTGGCAGGATCAGACTGATATACTTAAGGCAAGTTTTCCTTTGTGAAAATCACACTGGTCTAAAAGAGGCTGCTTCCGGGTGGTAAATCACCATAGAACTAGCTAATGAGCTGTTGTTCGTTCCTGGTAGAGCGCTTCTCTCTTTGTATGCAAATTAATATGACCCTAGGGAAGTCTCCCTATGGGTGATGGGGGAAACCAGACGTGGACTCCTTGCCCAGTGTGCTTAGAGGAATGTGGCTGCACCTCACTGACGAGGCCCATAGGAGGCCGAAACGATCGTCTGGGGTTGTCATGTTCCTTGTTCAGAGGAGAATTGCCTGGTATTTCGGCGCTGGACTGACCTTACTTGGCAGGATCAGACTGATATACTTAAGGAAAGTTTTCCTTTGTGAAAAGCACACTGGTCTAAAAGAGGCTGCTTCCGGGTGATAAATCACCATAGAACTAGCTAATGAGCTGTTGTTCGTTCCTGGTAGAGCGCTTCTCTCTTTGTATGCAAATTAATATGACCCTAGAGAGAGAGGTGCAAACAGAGGAGTTAGTTAGGTCGCATTGTTGGTTGATTAAGCTTGTACACTTACACATATTTACATATTGCACACATATTGCATACATACATATACAAATACACCACACTTTTTTTTCTAACACCGCACACATTTTATTTCAATTTTACAGTGTGATAGGCTGAGTGTTTGGTTGTGATTGTGTGTGATTGAACTGGGAGTGAGTGTGAGTTTGTGAGTGTGTGTAGTGTGAGGATGGCAGGGAGAGGTAGGGCGGAGGGGAGGAGGGGAGAGGAGTGGCAGGGAGAGGAGTATTGTAGAGGACAGGAGGAGCAGTGGGGTCCCCATCAGGGAGTAAGTGGAGTGGGGAGAGGGAGAGCTAGAAGGGATGATGGGAGGGGAGATGCCTGAGAGCCCCAGAGACCAGGCACATCTAGAAGAGGGACAGAGGGTGCACATGGGGACAGAAAGGGGGAGGAGGGAGAGGATAGGGAGGAACCCACACCAGGGACATCACAGGGAGCAAGCCAGGTGTCCACGGAGGATGAGAGGATGAGATGTCCAAACTTCTCATTCAATGAAAATGTTGCCCTAGTCCAGGCCATCATGGACAATCACAGTGCCTTCTTTGGCCAGGAGAAGGGCAAAGGCAGTGCCAAAATGCATTGTTGGCGGTAGAGGATGCCGTCAACAGTGTGGCCCCGCAGAGGAGGACTGTTGAGGGCCTTAAAAAGCGGTGGAATGACTGCAAGAGGCGGGTGAAAGAAAATATGGGGCAGGAAGCTATTCATCAGAGGGGAACAGGCAATGGTCCACCCCTGAACATAGAATACAACACCTGGCAGGAGATGATACGCAGGTCCCTGAGTATCACAGCAGTCCGTGGACTTCCAGGGGCTTGTGACTCAGGGGCTGAATCCACAGTACATCATGCTGGTGAGTAACATCCCACACACCAGTATTATATGTATTTGAGATATAACATCCTTTAATGTCACACATTCATGTACACAATGAGGAGCATGGTATTTGGCCTACTAACAAAAACATCTACAATTATATTTGACATTAATGCTACTTAACACAATGCAATTCATGATATGAGGTGGAATAGTGCAATGCTAACATGTCTCAGAGTAACACAGGCCACAAGTCACATGTAGATTTTTCAGTAAATGGACACTATAGCCCTCACAATACTTTTAGCTCAAGAAAGCAGGTTCTGTGCCTACATCAGGCTAAAGTAAATTGTGTGACCATAGTGTCACTTAAAGAACACATTTTTTCCATCATTGACATGTACACATAACTATTGTATGAAACACATACCTGTATATTGGGCATATTAAAATCCCTCATATCACAAATCACAATGTGCACATGCATGTTATAGAGTTTGACATGAGAATCAGTATAGGCCCTAGCATGTATCAATGTACATTGTATGCCAACATGGACATATATATGACTGTACTAATCCCTCTAATCATTTGACCCCTCCACAGAACCTCCTGTCACGAGGATGCAAACAGGCATGCCGCCACCTCCAGCACCACCACCAGTCACAGGCATGCCGCCACCTCCACCACCACCGCCAGTCATAGGCATGCAGCCACCACCACCAGTCTTCAGGCAACCACATGAACATTATGCTCCCAGGCATGAGCAGGGTTGGATGGCTTCAGATGAGGACCCGGAAGTGATGTCACCACCATTGACATATGACCCCTGGCAAGATTCCTGGCCAGAGGAATATTCTTCTTTTGGCTTTGAGGGGGAGCCAAGACAGCCACAAAGGGTCCATGTATTTACCCCCCCCCCCCCCAACACAATCTCAGGGCAGTCATGGCTTTTACACACAGGCTATGTCACAAGAAGTGCCAACTGGACAGGCTGAGTGGTAACACACTGGTCATCAGTGGGACTATCAATCCACCCTGAGAGCTCCACCATCCTCTTCACTTGGGAGAGCTCCACCATCCTCTTCACTTGGGAGAGCTCCACCATCTGCAAATGAACATATAGCTGAAAGTACTCAAGCAGCAGCAGCTGCAGCTGAAAATGTCCCACAAGCACCAGCAGATGCAGCTGAAAATGTCCCACAAGCACAAGCAGATGCAGCTGAAAATGTCCCACAAGCACCAGCAGATGCAGCTGAACCTGCACCTCAAGCACCAGCAGATGCAGATGAAAATGTCCCACAGGAAACAGCAGATGCAGCTGAACCTGCACCTCAAGCAACTAGAAGCCCTGCTGCTCAAGAGCCTGTGGATGATTTGTATTCTCCCCTGGGTGAGGAATACATTGCACTCCAGAGGAGGCTCATAACAAGCTGCGAGAGCAGACAAAGAGGCCAAGAGAGGTTTCACAGGAGCCAAGAGAGGTTTCACAGGAGCCAAGAGAGGTTACACAAACGTAGCATAGAGCTGCAGAGGGACATGGCAGCATCATTAAGTGGAATTGTTCAAAACCAGTCACAGATGATGCAAATTCTGTCTGATATGCAGATGCAGATGGACAATAGATGGCGGGAACAAAATCAACTCTTGGGTGTGTTGGTTGAGCACTTTACACACCAGCAGGGCACTGCCTCCAGCCTATCATCTGTGGCCAGCACTCCAGCAGAAACATCTGAATCTTCTCAAACCAGGAGAACAAGGAAATCCACTCCAGTCACCTCTGCACCCTCATCCAAGAAGCCTAAAAAGAAATAAATATTCTTATAGTTCACCATAAATCTTGTCCTCTGTTATTTACTATATTTGTCATCCACATCCATGTGAGGTGTGTTTTAGTACACTAATATTGTTAAAACATATAATAAGGCCTGTGTGGAAATGGCCCAAAAAAGGTAATATTATCCTGTTTATGACATATTCTTGTACTATAACTCAAATCCACAATAGTTGTTTCTGAAGGGTACATATAGTAATATTCACTTCTAAGATGTAAATCAATGTATCTCACATCCAATATAAATTGACCCATTGGTATATATAGTAGTGATGTTACTGATAGGGTGGGCATTATCAGGTGTTTTAAGTCTTCAGGTGAGAGGTTGTGGTGTCTGTGATTGGTTTGACACAATTGCAAAGAGGCAGCCTTCAAGAAGGTCTTAGAAATTATCATATGAGCCATCCTAGGTTTTGCTTTCAACTAAGAATACCAAGAGAACAAAGCAAGTGTTATAATTAAATCTGAAAGTAGTTTGAAATAACATGCCCTATTTAAAAGAAGAAGGTTTTCTTTGGACTTGACTGTCTCTTTATATATTTTGGCATCAGTGCCAAGCTGTGTTAGCATTAGAATAAATTACACTCCAGTGGGTTCTAAAGAGATGAAGGTAATCCAATTTAAAGTAAATAAGCAAGTATATGTCCACAATGTGATAAAGTACCTACAAGCTCAATCCATTTGATTATGTTGTGGCTTCAAACTATTTCAAATACACAAATAAACCTTAAAAAAGCAATATCATAGTATACTGTCCCTTTAACCCTGAGATGCTGCTTAAATGTATGTGTTTGTTAAGGCTTCAAGGGAGTTACGTTGCTTTTATAGTCAGTGCAAGGGTTGCTGCGCCTGCAATTTGTGGCGAGATGAGAATGGAGTAGATTTTCTGAATTCTACGCACGTAAGTCTTTACGCTGTATATTGGATACCAAATTGGGCGTCTGTTCTATGTTAGTCTATGAGTAAAAAAAATACGGGCGAAGGTGGAAAAATACGCGCATAACTTGTATGCTACGCCGTATATGTAATACCAAAATTGCGCAAAATCTGGCGTCGTCAGCTTTTGCGGGCGACGCTGCATATTGGATCGGGCCCCAGGTGCGTGAGCACAATGTTATCTATATGGCACACATGAACTAATGCATTCTAGTTGTGAAAAACTGTCAAAAGCATTCAGATAACAGGTGGCCCTCAAGGGCTAAGAAATCAGCATATGACATACCTAAGTTAACCTTTAACTAAGAATACCAAGAACAAAGCAAATTTAATGATAAAAGTAAATTGGAAAGTTGTTTAAAATGACATGCCCTATCTGAATCATGAAAGCTTATTTTGACTAGACTGTCCCTTTAAGAGCTGGGCTGAAAGGGAAATACAATATATATTTGCAAATTGCTAAGGGAAATACTGGGAGGCCCTGATCTTTTGACAGATTAAAACAAGAATATTATCTACATAATAAAGATTTTTATGCCTATCTACAAGTTCGACATTGGTTTTCTGAGTTAACTCAAGATTCGGTTAATATTGTTGAGAATGGAGAAATTAAAGAAGCTCTAAATTTGTAAAAAAAGGCTAATAGCTCAATAAGTTATTGGTATAAATTGTTAATTAAAAAACGGGAGACGCCTATCTTAGAGCAAAATGGCATCAAGACTTTAATAGTATTGATGTTAATACGATTTTACAATGTTTTAAGAGTCTTGAGAAAGCTTCCATATCAACGACATCTAGACAGAAGCATATTAAAGTAATTAACCGTTCATATATAAATCCTGATAAAATTAACAGATGGTATCGCAATTTGCAAGCTGTTTGTCTCAAATGTCAATTGATAGGTGCTGATTTATTACATTATTTTTGTAAAGTTTTGGCTAAAGACTGAATTTTGGCTCTCTAAAATATTAAAATCTTGAATTGTAATACAAGGGATCAGTGTTATCTTTTTATATAAAGAGAGGACGCTGCAAGAAAATGAACAGTTAATTAATACAAGGATTTTGGTTGCCAGATATTTGATTCTTAAAATATGGAAAAATAAGAAAGAATCTAATATCTCTGAACAATTAAACAACTAAACAATTGATAATTGAACAATTTGATTTATCTATAAGCTCAAAAATAAAAATTAAAAGATTTTATAAGAAATTAGTAGACTTTATTCAACATTTCTCGGAAAATATTCAGGAGCAATCGGTCTGGGATAATTTGCGATGGATCAGGCAGGGCATAAGAACATAAAATTGGTAGTGACATTCGGATCAGGGGGAGAGAGATTTAATTTTTTGGGGAATTATTTTTTTTGTTTTATCTGGCTGTGATCCGAAGTAATTTAGGGAATTAAGTGAAAGGGAGGAATATAGGAAGCAAATATGAAGACAGATTAATTTAAAGCAGGCCTTTGCATTGTCCGGATAATGGATAGAGGTAATGATAGTGTTCCCGCAGGTGTCTATAGGTATAGAAATTATTTAAGGGCATAAAGTTTATTTATATTTATTCTTATTATGTATTGTTTTGTATTTTTAAGGTATGATAATGGGGAAATACTTGAAGACAGTTATTTTTTGATATCTTAATCAGGACCTGAGTTAAGTAAGGATGTGAGTTATAAGTTTTCTTTTGCAGATTTTCTTTATTGGAGCGGTATACTGTCTAGGCCTTACTTAAAACATAATAATGTTACTGGTAATTTAAAAAGTAAATGGATATTATCAGATGTTAATGTATGTATTTTCCTCATATGCAGATTTGAAGATAATTACCTGTACTTGTCTCTGTTTTGCTCTCTATTTGTAATAAAAAACAGATAATATTAAAAAAGAAAAAGAAAAAGATATGTCGGCCGCAATAAACATTCTGTGGTAATTCTGTTTTACCTTGGACATGTAGTACCAGACTGTGCACTATGCAGGCTATGATTACGGCAGAGTAGCCGAAACGCGTCAGGGAGACTGACAGACACACCAACCTAAGAGGGCATATCACTTGTCCACCTTTTAAATGAATGGAAATAAAGGATCTTTATTTTAGCTAACCACCAAGACTCCCGGTTCAACTCTTTCTTACCTTGTGCACTATGCAGGCCTGCGATATTGATAGCACACCCTGAGCTAGCAATAATGCTCCATTTGTGCATTTGAGTTAAGGCTTATGACAGGCCCTATATGTACAGTAAAGTTATATAACTATGCCAAAAAGCCCTTATTTATACCTGTATAACCCCTTCTTCTGATATCTATACTGTTTAGAAAAAAACACCATTTTTTAAAACCTTGTTTATCAAAATTGTATTTTTTTCCACATGTTTAGCTGCAGAGTTCTTACATGTCATGATATATACATAAAATAATGGTCTAGTTTGAATCTGCTGTGTCTGCTGAACCCTCCCCCCCAATATATAATATGTTTGGTTTCTCCCTGAAAAATGTTTTAAAGTGGGGCTTAAATTTGAGCAGCATCTAAAAACTCCAAAACATAGGGGTGGAAATGGCTCAGCGATTAAGGGGTTAAACAAATTTCCAATTTACTTCCATTATTTAATTTGCTTCATTCTCTTGGTACATTTTGCTGAAAATTGTGTTTAAATTGCTCCCAGGAGTGCATTGCTGCTCCTACAACAAAGGATATTTAGAGAATGATGCAAATTGGAAAGTTGTTTAAAATTGTATGCTCTATCTTAATCATGAAAGAACATTTTTGGATTTCGTGCCCCTTTAAGTCAAAAGAAATCATAATTTATAAAAAATATGAGGTTAATGATGATAAATATTTAATCGCTTAACAACAAGATTTACCCTTTACATATTATGTAATTAACCGCTAGATTACGAGTTTTGCGATATGAGTGAAAAAGCAGCATTATGGCTCTTTTTCACTACCGCTGGTATTACGAGTTTTGCAGGTATAGCTGTACCGCACACTTTTTTGGCCGTAATGCAACGTAACTACCGCAGCTTTCAAAAGGTCCTTTTTCAATGGTACTTCCATAGTGCCGGTATTACGAGTTTGCCTGTCCGGCCAAAGGGCTTCATTTACGAAGCAGTGAAAGCTGCTTCGGAGCCTTTGCGGGACAGGTTCGCATATGTGAGCCTGCTTCCCGCAATGTAAGAAGCAGCGGTCATTCTTTAACCCTATGCCACCTCTGAGGTGGCGAGGGAAAATCACAGAGAGATTGCTTGCTCTCTGTGATTGACAGCCCCTTCAGTCACGTGATTGGTTGCGCAAATGAAGGGGCGGGCATTACACACTCCGATGAGTGTGTAATGATACATACGGGCAAGCGTAAGTGTGTAGCAAAGGCGGGCGGGCAGCTTCGTGAGTTGAGAAGCTGTCCGCCTGCCGCTTAGTACATCGAGCCCAAAAAGTGAGCGGTATAGCCTATAACTTCAAGATCCGTACCTTTCAGTCAGTAGTTATTACTTTTATGTTACAAAGCCGTAACATAAAACTCATAACTAAAGTGCTAAAAAGTACACTAACACCGAGGTCCTCTCGCATCACAAGCGCTAAAATAAATTATTAAACCCTAATCTGCGGCTCTGGACATCGCTGCCACTATAATAAACATATTAACCCCTAAACCGCCGCACTCCCGCATAGTAAACACTAGTTAAATATTATTAACCCCTAATCTGCTGTCCCTAACATCGCCGCAACTTACATTATTGTTATTAACCCCTAATCTGCTGTCCCTAACATCGCCACCACTATATTAAAGTTATTCACCCCTAAACCTAACCCTAAGTGTAACCCTAACACCAACTAACTTTAATATAATTAAAATAAATCTAAATAAAAATTATTAAATAATTCCTATTTAAAACTAAATACTTACCTGAAAAATAAACCCTAAGCTAGCTACAATATAACTGTTACATTGTATCTATCTTAGGTTTTATTTTTATTACACATGAAGTTTGTATTTATTTTAACTAGGTAGACTAGTTAGTAAATAGTTATTAACTATTTACTAGCTACCTAGTTAAAATAAATACAAATTTACCTGTAAAATAAAACCTAACCTGTCTTACACTAACACCTTACCTTACACTACAATTTAATACATTACATTAATTAAATACAATTAACTAAATTACAAAAAATAAAAAGAACACTAAATTACACAAAATAAAAAATAAATGATCAAATATTTAAACTAATTACATGTAATCTAATAGCCCTATGAAAATAAAAAGCCCCCCCAAAATAAAAAAACCCTAGTCTACAATAAACTACCAATGGCCCTTAAAAGGGCCTTTTGCGGGGCATTGCCCCAAAGAAATCAGCTCTTTTACCTGTAAAAAAATAATACAAACAACCCCCCAACAGTAAAACCCACCACCCACACAACCAAACACCCCAAATAAAATCCTATCTAAAAAAAACTAAGCTCCCCATTGCCCTGAAAAGGGCATTTGTATGGGCATTGCCCTTAAAAGGGCATTTAGCTCTTTTTCTGCCCAAACCCTAAGCTAAAATTAAAACCCACCCAATAAAGCCTTAACAAAACCTAACACTAACCCTCGAAGATCCACTTACAGTTTTGGAAGACATCCATCCTCAATGAAGCCAGGAGAAGTCTTCATCCAAGCGGCAAGAATTGGTCCTCCAGATGGGCAGAAGTCTTCATCCAGACGGCATCTTCTTTCTTCATCTTTCCGACGCGGAGCGGCTCCATCTTCAAGACATCCGGCGCGGAGCATACTCTTCTTTCCACGGCTCTACAAGAATGAATTCTCCTTTAAACAATGTCATCCAAGATGGCATCCCTTCAATTCCGATTGGCTGATAGAATTCTATCAGCCAATCGGAATTAAAGTTGAAAAAATCCACCGATAGGATTGAGCACGCATTCTATTGGCTGTTCCAATCAGGATTTTTTCAACTTTTATTCCGATTGGCTGATAGAATTCTATCAGCCAGTCGGAATTCAAGCGATGCCATCTGGGATGACGTTATTTAAAGGAGAATTCCTGGAGACTGGAGGACCACTTCTTGCCGCTTGGATGAAGACTTCTCCCGGCTTCGTTGAGGATGGATGTCCGGTGTCCAAAACTGTAAGTGGATCTTCGGGGGTTAGTGGGTGGGTTTTATTTTTAGCTTAGGGTTTGGGCAGAAAAAGAGCTAAATGCCCTTTTAAGGGCAATACCCATACAAATGCCCTTTTCAGGGCAATGGGGAGCTTAGATTTTTTTAGATAGTATTTTATTTGGGGTTTGGTTGTGTGGGTGGTGGGTTTTACTGTTGGGGGGTTGTTTGTATTATTTTTTTACAGGTAAAAGAGCTGATTTCTTTTTGGGGCAATGCCCCGCAAAAGACCCTTTTAAGGGCCATTGGTAGTTTATTGTAGGCTAGGGTTTTTTTTTTATTTGGGGGGGGGGGGGGCTTTTTTATTTTCATAGGGCTATTAGAATAGGTGTAATTAGTTTAAATTTTTGATGATTTATTTTTTATTTTGTGTAATTTAGTGTTCTTTTTTTTGTAATTTAGTTAATTGTATTTAATTAATGTAATTTATTTAATTGCAGTGTAAGGTTAGGTGTTAGTGTAAGACAGGTTAGGTTTTATTTTACAGGTAAATTTGTATTTATTTTAACTAGGTAGCTAGTAAATAGTTAATAACTATTTACTAACTAGTCTACCTAGTTAAAATAAATACAAACTTACCTGTGAAATAAAATAAAACCTAAGATAGATACAATGTAAATATTAGTTATATTGTAGCTAGCTTAGGGTTTATTTTACAGGTAAGTATTTAGTTTTAAATAGGAATTATTTAGTTAATGATAGTAATTTTTATTTAGATTTATTTTAATTATATTAAAGTTAGTGAGTGTAAGGGTTAGGGTTAGATTTAGGATTAGGTTTAGGGGTTAATAACTTTAGTACAGTGGCGGAGACGTTGGGGGTGGCTGATTAGGGGTTAATAAGTGTAATGTAGGTGGTGGCGATGTTAGGGGCATCAGATTAGGGGTTAATAATGGTAGGTAGGTGGTGGAGACATTGGGGGCTGCAGATTAGGGGTTAATATGTATAATGTAGGTGGCGGCGGTATCAGGGACGGCAGATTAGGGGTTAATAAGTGTAATGAAGGTGGCGGCAATGTTAGGGGCGGCAGATTAGGGGTTAATAAGTGTAGGTGGGTGGCGACGACATTGGGTGCGGCAGATTAGAGGTTAATAAGTATAATGTAGGTGGTGGCGGGGGCGGAAGATTAAGGGTTAATAAGTGTAATGTATGTGGCGGCAATGTTAGGGGCGGCAGATTATGGGTTAATAAGTGTAGGTGGGTGGCGGCGACATTGGGGGCGGCATATTAGGGGTTAATAAGTATAATGTATGTGGCGGCGGTGTCGGGGGCAGCAGATTAGAGGTCAATAAGTGTAATGTAGATGTCGGCAATGTCGGGGGCAGCAGATTAGGGGTGTTTAGACTCGGGGTTTATGTAAGGGTGTTAGGTGTAAACATAATCATTAATGGGGCTGCGTTACGGAGCTTTACGCTTCTTTATTGCAGGTGTTAGGCTTTTTTTTAGCCGGCTCTTCCCATTGATGTCTATGGGGAAATCATGCACAAGCACGTAAAACCAGCTCAAAGCAGCGCTGGTATTTGAGTGCGGTATGGAGCTCAATTTTGCTCAACGCTGCAATATTGCCTGCTAACGCCGGGTTTATGAAAACCTGTAAAGCGGCGCTATAGGGAGGTTAGCGGTGGAAATAACTTGCAAGTTAGCACCGAGCCGCTCTTACCGCAAAACTCGTAATCTAGCCATAAGAGTTTTATTTATCACGGTTATAGGGCATGTTTCGCCACCAGCTGAAAAGCGCATTATTACTGCTTGTTCACTCCAGGAGGAATTCAGCTACAATTTAACCCCATAGTTTAAAAAGGACAGGCAACGTACAGGGTACTCCAGCTGTTGTTGAGGGGGTTAAATAAAAATAAAAGAACAATAAGATAAAGGTAAGAAAACAACTAACCAATAAAAAAAAAGTCTGACAAACAATTGAAATAAAAAAGCAAATAAATCAATCTGCAAAAAGATATTTCTTAAATACATTGTTGTACTGTAAGAAAGCACTTCTTATCATAGATTTTTCACTTTGATTTACTTACTTCAATTATACCTAGGGAAGGGTATATTTTGGTAAGGAGTTTATAGAGGACATTACCATGTGCCCTGTTTTTCCGTTGTTATCTTTTAAATACATTGTTGCAATGATTAGTAATAATAATGTAGCAAAATATATGTAAGTTTCCAGTGTTCACAGAGTGACCTTGACATTTTGTGAGGTAATTGTGAGATACTTTAAAGTGAAGGTAAACTTTGATGAATGAAAGCCTGTTTTTTAAAAATACTATTAAAAACAGGGGCACTTTCATTCATCAAATTTTACAAAGCAGCCGTTTTGATTAAAAACTTACCTTTTTTCTTTTCACAGCCAGAGCAGCTTCCCCCTCCTGGAAATCCTCTCTTCACATGTCAGCAATGACTAATCCGGCTTCCTCCAATCACAGCATGGCCTCAGGCAATGACTACCCTGGGGGGAAAGCTGTGATTGGAGGAAGCTGGATTAGTCATTGCTGACGTGTGAAGAGAGGATTTCCAGGAGGGGAAAGCTGCTGTAGCTGTGAAAAGAAAAAAAAAAGGTAAGTTTTTAATCACAACGGCTGCTTTGTAAACTTTGATGAATGAAAGTGCCACTGTTTTAACCCCTTAATGACCACATCACTTTTCCATTTTCTGTCCGTTTGGGACCAAGGCTATTTTTACATTTTTGCGGTGTTTGTGTTTAGCTGTAATTTTCCTCTTGCTCATTTACTGTACCCACACATATTATATACCGTTTTTCTCGCCATTAAATGCACTTTCTAAAGATACCATTATTTTCATCATATCTTATAATTTACTATAAAAAATTATAAAATATGAGGAAAAATGGAAAAAAAAACACACTTTTTCTAACTTTGACCCCCAAAATCTGTTACATATCTACAACCACCAAAAAACACCCATGCTAAATAGTTTCTAAATTTTGTCCTGAGTTTAGAAATACCCAATGTTTACATGTTCTTTGCTTTTTTTGCAAGTTATAGGGCCATAAATACAAGTAGCATTGCTATTTTCAAACCATTTTTTTTTTCAAAATTAGCGCTAGTTACGTTAGAACACTAATATCTTTCAGGAATCCCTGAATATCCCTTGATATGTATATACATTTTTTTAGTAGACATCTCAAAGTATTGATCTAGGTCAATTTTGGTATATTTCATACCACCATTTCACCGCCAAATGCGATCAAATACAAAAAAATTGTTCACTTTTTCACCAATTTTTTCACAAACTTTCAGTTTCTCACTGAAATTATTTACAAACAGCTTGTGCAATTATGGCATAAATGGTTGTAAATTCTTCTCTGGGATCCCCTTTGTTCAGAAATAGCAGACATATATGGCTTTGGCATTGCTTTTTGGTAATTAGAAGGCCGCTAAATGCCACTGCGCACCACACGTGTATTATGCCCAGCAGTTAAGGGGTTAATTATGGAGCTTTTAGGGAGCTTGTAGGGTTAATTTTAGCTTTAGTGTAGTGTAGTAGGCAACCCCAAGTATTGATCTAGGCCCATTTTGGTATATTTCATGCCACCATTTCACCGCCAAATGCGATCAAATTAAAAAAAACGTAAAATATTTCACAATTTTAGGTTTCTCACTGAAATCATTTACAAACAGCTTGTGCAATTATGGCACAAATGGTTGTAAATGCTTCTCTGGGATCCCCTTTGTTCAGAAATAGCAGACATATATGACTTTGGCGTTGCTTTCTGGTAATTAGAAGGCCGCTAAATGCTGCTGCGTCTCACACGTGTATTATGGCTAGCAGTGAAGGGGTTAATTAGGGAGTTTGTAGGGAGCTTGCAGGGTTAATTTTAGCTTCAGTGTAGAGATCAGCCTCCCACCTGAAACATCCCACCCCCTGATCCCTCCCAAACAGCTTCCTTCCCTCCCCGACCCCACAATTGTCCCCGCCATCTTAAGTACTGGCAGAAAGTCTGCCAGTACTAAAATAAAAGGGTTTTTAAAAATAATAAACATTTTTTTAGCATATTTACATATGCTACTGTGTAGGATCCCCCCCCTTAGCCCCAACCTCCCTGATCCCCCCCAAAACCGTTCTCTAACCCTCCCCTCTGCCTTATTGGGGGCCATCTTGGGTACTGGCAGCTGTCTGCCAGTACCCAGTTTGTAAAAAAATATGTTTTTTTTTATTTTTTGCCCGCTTTTTCTGTAGTGTAGCTTCCCCCTCCCCACAGACCAACCCCCACCACCTAACTGATTGCTTTATTATACGCTTTGTTTATTTTTTTATAGTATTTTTTTCCATTTTCCTACACTATTTTTTCTGTGTGTAGCGGTTCCCACCCGCTCCCTCCCCGTGCACGCGCCCGCCCCCACCCTCCCGTGCACGCGCGCGCGCCCGTGCGCACCCCCAGCCACCCCCCGCCCACGATCCCGCCCCCCTTCACACAACCAGGGCCATCGATGGCCGCCACCCGCCTCCCGGTCCGGCTCCCACCCACCAACGCAGTAAGTCACCGATCTCCGGTGCAGAGAGGGCCACAGAGTGGCTCTCTCTGCACCGGATGGCTTACAAAGGTTATTGCAGGATGCCTCCATATCGAGGCATCACTGCAATAACCGGAAAGCATCTGGAAGCGAGCAGGATCGCTTCCAGCTGCTTTCCACACTGAGGACGTGCAGGGTACGTTCTCAGGCATTAACTGCCTTTTTTCTGAGGACGTACCCTGCACGTCCTCAGTCGTTAAGGGGTTAATAGTATTTTTAAAAAACGGGCTTCAATTCACCAAAGTTTACCTTCACTTTAAGAACTCACGCTACTATTAAGAAATAATGAGATTGTGCTTAGCAACAGCTATAAACTATGTAACTTTCTCATGGTTTGAAAACTGCATAATGTGAAAAGTCTTTTTTTCAAACACATAAAATTGTGTTAATCTTAAAGTCTGATGGACTATAGACATATGTCTGTTTCATGCATAGTTTGGGTATTTTTTTGGGGTCCCATATCCTACTTCATTCACTATTCAAAGAACACAACATCTAGTTTAAACTATAAACTGCAAATAGGGTTAAAAACATAGTTAAAGTATCACTCAAGACCGGAATTAGCACATCATTTTGTCACTGTAATGGCCCTTTAAGGTTAGGCTGACCATATCGCCACTTTAAAAAGGGATACATATGAAAAATACATATGTCAGGGCTGTTTAAAGACATGATTTGGAATAATGTTCAATTATGAGAACCCTGACTTATGTATTTTTCATATGTGTCCCTTTTTAAAGCGGCAATATGGTCAGCCTATTTAAGGGTGACATTTACCCTTTCTCAACCACTCCCCCAGTATGTACTGAATTTAGTGCACCTTCAGTATAAATGGCTGTATATCTTTGCTTTGTAGCTTCTGATACAAAGACGTTTCATATCTTGATGTTACTATGAAGAGCCTCTTTTCTATTGAAAGCTGTAGTTGTAACTACTGCTGCCCTCTGCTGGCAGTTTAGATTTTGACAGTTTGAATACACATGCTAACATTTGAGAGATCACTAATTAAACCTGTTAAAAATATTTTTTTTCATCAAAAGAAAACATAAGTTAAAGCTGTTTATTTTGATGTTTACAAGAAGTGTATTTCTTCATAAAATTTGGACTTTAAGGACTGACTGCTAGCAACATACATTTTACAAAATGCAAAAAATGGTAATAAATTTTTTTTTTGTTCCTTTACATCGAGGATATATATTTTTGTGAAAAATTAAATGTTCTTGATTAAGAAAGAGCATGGAATTTTAAACTACTTCCCAATTTACTTCTACTATCAGCATTTTTGGCAGCAGTATTTGCAACAAGGTTTTTGGCTATGTTGTACATTGTTGCAAACACTGCTGCCAGATGGCTAAATACATGTGCATGCTCCTCAGCTTACAAAAAAATACTCTTTAACAAAGGATATCATTTAAATTGGGAAGTTATTTACCCCTTAAATACGTTTGGCACTTAAAAACATGTGCGGTACCCTGTAGGGTAGCTGTGTCCTGTGCTCTGAGGTGGTCTCACTAACAGTGGCAAGATCACAATTTTTTTGCACGCCTTACAAGTGAGGCATTGCAGAAAAAGCAGTATGGAGGCAACTCCAGTCTAGGTTTCCCTGTATCATATGCTTGTTAGTGCTGAGATCAGTGTTCCCTCCATAACATAAGAGACATGCTGAGATCAGCATCTCTCACATGCTGTTGCTGGATGCTTGTAAGGCTATCCTGCAGCACTGCAGTAACAGTCATGTTTGACTGTTACTGTGTATACAATTACAGTGACTGTGCTTGCTGATTGGTGGCTAAATGTAACCAGCAAGCGCTACCCAGGTGCTGACCCAAAAATGGGCCGGCTCCTAAGCTTACATTCCTGCTTTTTCAAATAAAGATAGCAAGAGAACAAAGAAAAAATTACAATAGGAGTACATTAGAAAGTTGCTTAAAATTGCATGCTCTATCTGAATCATGAAATAATTTGGGTTTTGTGTCCCTTTAACTAACAAAAAGCTCCCTTTAATTTCTGCTTCATACATTTTTCACTGCACTGCAAAAGATCTATGTACTAAAAAATGTTTTGAAAACATCTAAAGCTAGTTTTGTTAGAACTATAAACATTGTTTCTCTTTGAGGGGAGTGGAAACTCAACAATTTAGTACAACTACAGGAAAATAAATAATGAAAATGCATTGCTAATTTTTTTTATTGTATAAAATTAAACATTTTGTGCTAGATTATGAGTGGCGTGCTAACATTTTTTTGCGCGAACGATAAGAGGTTTATCATGGGTGTTTGGTGGCATCGGAAGTAGCGCGTGTATTAGAAATTGAAAGTAAATGTGTTCGCTTGAGCCAATTAATTTTAACATGCAAAGGATTACACTCATAATAAACCATCTAATAAAAATTATTAAAAAAATTGCATAAAAAAGTTATAAGAGCTCAGAGATATGAGGTCTCAGGTGTTAAGAAAAAAAAGGCTGCAAAGGCCTTTAACATACATACATGTCTAAATATGTATATATATATGTTTATATGTGCGTACTTATATATATAAGTGCATTGGAGCCCTTTGCAGCCAAGTAGCTGAAAACATGAAAAATTATATACAGTATATATGCCATATTCATATTTAATAAACAACCAGATTATGAGTTTTGATTTATGAGTGGCTCGGTAATAACTTGCAAGTTATTTCTACCGCTCACCTTTAATAACACTGCTATTACAGGTTTTCAAAAGCCTGCGTTTGCGGACAATATGGCAGCGTTGAGCTCCATACCGCACACAAATACCAGCGCTGCTTTGAGCTGGTTTTACGTGCTCGTGCACGATTTCCCCATAGACATCAATGGGGAGAGCCGGCTAAAAAAAAGCCTAACACCTGCAATAACAGAGTGTAAAGCTCCGTAACACAGCCCCATTGATTCCTATGGGGAAAGAAAATATATGTTTAAACCTAACACCCTAACATAAACCCCGAGTCTAAACACCCCTAATCTGCTGCCCCCGACATCGTTGACACCTACATTACACTTATTAACCCCTAATCTGCCGCCCCGACATCGCTGCCACTTACCTATACTTATTAACCCCTAATCTGCCGCCCCCGACATCACCGCCACCTACCTACACTTATTAACCCCTAATCTACTGCCCCCAAAGTTGCCGCCGCCTCCATACTAAAGTTATTAACCCCTAAACCTCTGGCCTCCCACGTCAATAATACTAAATAAATATATTAGCCCCTAAACCTAACCCTAACCCTAATACCCCTAACTTTAATATAATTAAAATAAATCTAAATACAAATTACTATTATTACCTAAATAATACCTATTTAAGACTAAATACCTGTAAAATAAACCCTAAGCTAGCTACAATATAACTAATAGTTACATTGTAGCTATCTCAGTGGCGGCTGGTGAATTTTTAGGATGGTGGTGCACAAGACCCCGCCCCTATGAGAAAGCCACGCCCCTTTGAAAACCATGTCCCTTTTAAAAAGCCACACCCCCTGTTTTTGGTCATCGTCTCGTTGAAATATCCAGCCCCTGGGGTAACTTCAACTAAAGTTTGTGACTGATTCCTCAACATTATTCTCAAGTATCTGCTGATATTGAGTGGAATCCATGAGACCCTCAACAAGATTCCCAGTACAGGTCTTTAGAGGTGGTCTGTGGGCTGTTTTTGACCGTTCTCACCATCCTTTGCCTTTGCCTGTCCGATATTTTACTTGGCCTGCCACTTCTGGCTTAACAAGAACTGTGCCTGTGGTCTTCCATATCCTCACCATGCTCCTCACAGTGGACACCGACATCTTAAATCTATGCAATAGCTTTTTGTAGCCTTCCTCTAAACCATGACGTTGAACAATCTTTGTTTTTAGGTCATTTGAGAGTTGTTTTGAGGCCCCCATGTTGCCACTCTTCAGAGGAGAGTCATAGAGAACAGCTTGCAATTGCCCACCTTAAAAACTTTTCTCATGATTGGATACACCTGTCTATAAAGTTTAAGGCTTAATGGGCTCACCAAACCAATTTTGTCTTCCAATTAATCAGTGCTAGGTAGTTACAGGTATTCAAATCAACAAAATAACAAGGGTGCCCAAATGTATGCACCTGTCTAATTTTGTTTTTATGCATATTGCACATTTTCTGTTAATCCAATAAACCTAATTTCACTACTGAATTTTTACTGTGTCCTTCATTTATTTGATAGATCAAAATGAAATTACTGATCAAAACAGTCAATTATTTATAACTGACAATCATGGAAATTGTCAGGGGTGCCTAAACCTTTGCATACAACTGTATATAATTTCATGCTCTCAAACTGTATTAAAGTAATGTACACAGATATGAAATATATTTTTATGAAATGTAACATCAATTATATATAAATACTATGCTCCAATACAGCTCACAGGCAGGATATCTAAAAAATATACAAAGGGAAAATTTGTTAAAGTTTAAGCTTCAAAAGATTCTTTACTTCATCGCTTAATGAGATTAGATCTCTATAAACAAGATAACCATGTTACCTCTCTGGGGTGACAGAGAAACAATTCTGTACTTTAGTTCAGATATGCTCAGAATCTTCAGGAAAGTAAGTAATTATCACTTGTATGAAATACAAATGATGGGACTAACAATACTTTTGAAGGTCTGAATCCACATATACGTCTGGAAAGGTTTTCTAGCTCAGAATCGATGCAAGCATATAGAAGACAAAATTTCATATGAAATTACTTGTACCTAATTTTCATATAGCTTTATATACTCCGATACTTTATTAAGGAATGACTTCAAATATGGAATATATTTATATTAAAGTGGGATAATAAGGAAATATAAATATTGTTACAATAAATTAATCACTACAGAATTCTAATTAAATGCAATGTAATATCAGAATATGAAATGATTAATCAATTGATTTCAAATAGTTAATAGTATAGCTGATTATTAGTATCATACTAACTAAGTATTAAATTACAATCCTTTTAAGTCTCCCAATATTTAATGAATCATCGCGTTCATCATGTCCACGAAGTGAAAGCTCAAATTCGCCGGAAAAAATAGAGAATTTTGGAAAGAACATAACGATTTGTGGTTACTTGATCATTGTGTTTTTTAACATTCAAGCAATATGCACTGACAAGTTGTTGGTGAATATCAATCCTTCATAGCAAATTAAACTCTTATGGGGAGTATAAATGTGATTGGTAGCAATAATTTTTATTTTTGGAGTTAAATGTGATAAATCGGAGACACCATAACTCCCCCAACTTGAATCACCACTTTGTTTTTCAAACAGGAGACAATAAAAACAAGATCCTGTTTGCAAAATGACTATTAAGTTAATCTCTTAAGACATTATCAGTAGGAAGTATATATATATATATATATATATATATATATATACCGTATTGTTCCGCATATAGGCCGCACTTTTTTCCCTTGATTTGTAGCTTTAAATGTGCAGTGCGGCCTATATGCGGGGTGCGGCCTATAATCGGGTGCTTATTGGCAAATTTGTACTTGCGCAGTACAGCCAAACTTCCGGTGCACCCTGTGGCCTTATGGGAATTGTAGTCCGCTGGAGTTGGATAGTTTTGCAACATTTTGCAAAGGTAATTGGTTTGGATAATGAGCAGGACGCTCATATGCAGGAGCCGCCACTGTGAAGGTGTGTAATGATGCGGTAATGCTGTGTAATACTATGCTGAGCACAGTGTAATTTGGCACTTGGGCTTATGAGGGAGGAAGTGAGTGGAGCACACAATGTCCCATATGAGTCCGTTTTGCTACTTATCCCCATCACATCGTACCTGCTAAAAATGTACCAGTACATACAAAATTATTTAATATGTTAAAATAAAAAAAGGAAAGATGCTGTACTCCTTAGTACTGGTAATTTCAAATGTGAAAAAAAGCCTTTATTCAGCCATTACAGCTTTAATGGCTGAATAAAGGTGTTTTTGACATTTGAAATTACTGAGGAGTGCAGCATCTTTCCTTGTTTTTCTTTTTTCTATACTCTTGGGGAAGTGTAAAAGTATCCCCTGGGAGCTGACACCCTGCGTTGGGACTCATTGCTTGCACATTGTGTGTGTTTTCTTTAAATTTTTTATTTCTTCAAAATGGCACCCAAACTTTAAGGGTGCGGCTTATAATCAGATGCGGCCTATATGCGGCACAATACGGTATATATATAATATTTTATTATTATTAACCCTTTAAGGACACAGCTTTCAGTTTGCTCAATTGTTTTATGACGGAAAAATTCCGTCATATGTCCTTAAGAGGTTAATATACAAGAATCCATACTCTTCAGTATACCCATGTCTAGTCTTAAAATATACATGCTCAGTTAAATTATATAATAACATATATATTAACCAAATGATTAATTAAAGCTGCAAAATAATAAGTATATTGAATTTACATTTATGAAAATATATATATTCCTGGATTTAAAGAACCTTCCACTTTATAGAGAAATAAAACCACATTTCAATTATATTTGCCCCAGCCCCCAGTGTTCGATATTAGGCAATGCAGCCAAAGGCAGTGGCAACATTAAGATAAATACACCAACATTTTACTTTCTACAAAAGAAGATTATTTCTATTACACTAGTGCTTAATAATTTACTTCAAAGGTAAACATTAAAACAGAATGTTGATAACTCAAGTAAAATTTTTGTAAATTCCGCCTGTCTTTTTTTGAGGCAAATAAATCAATAACATTTTCGTTGAATGTAGGCATGTCATTTATCAATTGTTTTTCAAGTGTGAGCATGGCTAGAGCGGTCAGTCTTTCCTCAGTCATGGTGCTCCTTAGAAATATCTTAACTCGTTTTAAAGTTGAGAAACATCTCTCAGCCTCAGCAGTTGTCACGAGAATAGTCAAAATAATTTGCAACAGTTTGTAGGTCTCCGAGAAAGTACTGTCCAAGTTATTTTCTATTACAAACTGTAGAAGACTAATGGCACCATTCATATTTCTGAAATCTGGTCTTCTGTAAATTACTCCTAGTTCAGTTTTCAGGCGATCTTTCTGTAATATGTGATAAACAGCTGATGTTTGGTCAAGAAGCTGATTTGGAAAAATTTTCTCGTAATCTGCAAATTTTTCAGCTTGGAGGAGAGAAACAGCCGAGTAGTGAGTTATAAAAGAAAATCTATCTTTTACTTGATTCATGATAACATCGCATATCTCTTTAGCAGCCACAGTCTGAGTAATGTGAATATTTTCTCTCTTCCTTTTCCTTGATGTTTCCTCTGTTTCTGATATCGTCATTGTCACTGTGTCCATTCTTTTCCTTTCGTTTTCCATTGTCTGCTGGAAAGTGTTAACATGTTTTCGAATAAGTGCCGCAATCTGTTAGTGTTTTCTGAAGTTGGTTGTATAACACATCTACATGTGGCATAATATTGTGAAAAACTGTAAGCCAAAACACAAATACTAAGTCTTGTAACATACGCCGAATAGCCCCCGCTTGATTTATTGCTATTTCTTTTTTTGATGTTGACTCTATTTTTTCCATACGTTGACCGTTACCTATAATGTATCGAAAAACAACAACCAATTGGAAGGCAGATGAAACATCAGTAGTTTAATCTGCTATCACTGCTACAAAACTTGCATTTGAGATTTCCTTTTTTATTTGGCTCTGGCAAACAGTAAGCATACAGTCTAATAAATCGTTTGGAATTTCTTTTGACGTTCCTTTAAAATCAGTGGCACTAGCGAGATGTTCTTTTAGAGATGCATCAAGTTCTGCTGAGAAGTTTATAAGACCTCGGAAAATGCCTGGATTTAAGGAATCCTCGTGTTCGTCATGTCCTCTAAGTGTAAGCTCAAATGCGCCGCAAAATAAAATACAATTAATTATTTTCGAAAGAACATAACGATTTTTCGTTACTTGCTCATTATGTTTTTTAATATTTAAACAATATGCACTGTCAAGTTGTTGTCGAATATCAACCCTTCCAAGCAAATTAAACTCTAATGTGGAGTTTAAATGTGATTGGGAGCAATTATGTTTATTTATTTTTTTACTTAAATGTGATAAATCGGCGACACCAGAACTCACCCAGCTTGATTCACCACTTTGTTTTGCAAACAGGAGATAATAAAAACAAAAGAGCCTGTTAGATAATTCACAGCCACAAATCCATTGATATTTATCATATACCTCGGGTTTGAATTCTCTTTTGAAATCTCTAGTTTTACATTTTGTCACCTGGGTAAGGTTAAGCCTAGGTGTTGGCCTGAGCATTTTAATTTCAGTTTTTCTTTCCATGGGCAACGTTGAAAAATGTAATTGCTTTAGCTCAGACACACTGATTTTACTAAGTGCCATCTTAACTGTTAGTTTACACACAAAGAACAGTCCTTTGCTGTTATAAAATATATAACTTTAAGGTAAGTTGCTTTGCGGCTCTTATAAAATATATAACTTGTACGTAAGTAGTTTTGCTGTTATAATATATATATAACTTTTAGACAAGTAGTTTTGCTGTTATAATATATATAACTTTTAGACAAGTAGTTTTGATGTTATAAAATATACAACTTGTAGGTAAGTAGCTTTGCAGCTGTTATAAATGATACAACTTGTAGGTAAGTAGCTTTGCAGCTGTTATAAAATATACAACTTGTAGGTAAGTAGTTTTGCATTTTTTTATCAAATATATAACTTGTAGGTAATTAGCTTTGCAGCTGTTATAAAATATACAACTTGTAGGTAAGTAGTTTTGCAGCTGTTATAAAATATATAACTTGTAGGTAATTAGCTTTGCAGCTGTTATAAAATATACAACTTGTGGGTAAGTAGTTTTGTTGTTCTAAAATATATAACTTGTAGGTAAGTAGTTTTGCAGCTGTTATAAAATATATAACTTGTAGGAAATTAGCTTTGCAGCTGTTATAAAATATACAACTTGTGGGTAAGTAGTTTTGTTGTTCTAAAATATATAACTTGTAGGTAAGTAGTTTTGCTGTTATAAAATATATAACTTGTAGGTAAGTATTTTTGTTGTTATAAAATATATAACTATATGCAGGTTTACTGCCTATCTGTAGTCTGCAGCAGTTAACTGCATTTTAAAAAACTATCGGCTAGATTTAGAGTTTTGTCGGTAACGACCCGCGTAGCTAATGCTGGCTTTTTTCTGGCCGCACCTTTAAAATAACTCTGGTATTGAGAGTCCACAGAATGGCTGCGTTAGGCTCCAAAAAAGGAGCGTAGAGCATTTTTAACGCAACTGCAACTGTCGATACCAGAGTTGCTTACGGACGCGGCCAGCCTCAAAAACGTGCTCGTGCACGATTCCCCCATAGGAAACAATGGGGCTGTTTGAGCTGGAAAAAAACCTAACACCTGCAAAAAAGCAGCGTTCAGCTCCAAACGCAGCCCCATTGTTTGCTATGGGGAAACACTTCCTACGTCTGCACCTAACACCCTAACATGTACCCCGAGTCTAAACACCCCTAACCTTACACTTATTAACCCCTATTCTGCCACCCCCGCTATCGCTGACCCCTGCATATTATTTTTAACCCCTAATCTGCCGCTCCGTAAACCGCCGCTACTTACATTATCCTTATGTACCCCTAATCTGCTGCCCCTAACACCGCTGACCCCTATATTATATTTATTAACCCCTAATCTGCCCCCCACAACGTCGCCTCCACCTGCCTACACTTTTTAACCCCTAATCTGCCGAGCGGACGCACCGCTACTATAATAAAGTTATTAACCCCTAATCCGCCTCACTAACCCTATAATAAATAGTATTAACCCCTAATCTGCCCTCCCTAACATCGCCGACACCTAACTTCAATTATTAACCCCTATTCTGCCGACCGGAGCTCACCGCTATTCTAATAAATGTATTAACCCCTAAAGCTAAGTCTAACCCTAACACTAACACCCCCCTAAATTAAATATAATTTTAATCTAACGAAATTAATTAACTCTTATTAAATAAATTATTCCTATTTAAAGCTAAATACTTACCTGTAAAATAAATCCTAATATAGCTAAAATATAAATTATAATTATATTATAGCTATTTTAGGATTAATATTTATTTTACAGGCAACTTTGTAATTATTTTAACCAGGTACAATAGCTATTAAATAATTAAGAACTATTTAATAGTTACCTAGTTAAAATAATTACAAAATTACCTGTAAAATAAATCCTAACCTAAGTTACAATTAAACCTAACACTATACTATCATTAAATTAATTAAATAAAATACCTACAATTACCTACAATTAAACCTAACACTACACTATCAATACATTAATTAAATACAATATCTACAAATAACTACAATGAAATAAACTAACTAAAGTACAAAAAATAAAAAAGAACTAAGTTACAAAAAATAAAAAAATATTTACAAACATAAGAAAAATATTACAACAATTTTAAACTAATAACACCTACTCTAAGCCCCCTAATAAAATAACAAAGACCCCCAAAATAAAAAATGCCCTACCCTATTCTAAATTACTAAAGTTCAAAGCTCTTTTACCTTACCAGCCCTGAACAGGGCCCTTTGCGGGGCATGCCCCAAGAAGTTCAGCTCTTTTGCCTGTAAAAAAAAACATACAATACCCCCCCCCAACATTACAACCCACCACCCACATACCCCTAATCTAACCCAAACCCCCCTTAAATAAACCTAACACTAAGCCCCTGAAGATCATCCTACCTTGTCTTCACCTCACCAGGTATCACAGATCCGTCCTGGCTCCAAAATCTTCATCCAACCCAAGCGGGGGCTGGCGATCCATCATCCGGTGGCTGAAGAGGTCCAGAAGAGGCTCCAAAGTCTTCATCCTATCCGGGAAGAAGAGGCGATCCGGACCGGCAACCATCTTGATCCAAGCGGCATCTTCTATCTTCATCCGATGACGACCGGCTCCATCCTGAAGACCTCCACCGCGGACCCATCTTCATCCGGCGACGTCCAACTGAAGAATGACGGTTCCTTTAAGGGACGTCATCCAAGATGGCATCCCTCGAATTCCGATTGGCTGATAGGATTCTATCAGCCAATCGGAATTAAGGTAGGAATATTCTGATTGGCTGATGGAATCAGCCAATCAGAATCAAGATCAATCCGATTGGCTGATCCAATCAGCCAATCAGATTGAGCTCGCATTCTATTGGCTGATCGGAACTGATTGAACTTGATTCTGATTGGCTGATTCCATCAGCCAATCAGAATATTCCTACCTTAATTCCGATTGGCTGATAGAATCCTATCAGCCAATCGGAATTCGAGGGACGCCATCTTGGATGACGTCCCTTAAAGGAACCGTCATTCTTCAGTTGGACGTCGCCGGATGAAGATGGGTCCGCGGTGGAGGTCTTCAGGATGGAGCTGGTCGTCATTGGATGAAGATAGAAGATGCCGCTTGGATCAAGATGGTTGCCAGTCCGGATCGTCTCTTCTTCCCGGATAGGATGAAGACTTTGGAGCCTCTTCTGGACCTCTTCAGCCACCGGATGATGGATCGCCAGCCCCCGCTTGGGTTGGATGAAGATTTTGGAGCCAGGACGGATCGGTGATACCTGGTGAGGTGAAGACAAGGTAGGATGATCTTCAGGGGCTTAGTGTTAGGTTTATTTAAGGGGGGTTTGGGTTAGATTAGGGGTATGTGGGTGGTGGGTTGTAATGTTGGGGGGGGTATTGTATGTTTTTTTTTACAGGCAAAAGAGCTGAACTTCTTGGGGCATGCCCCGCAAAGGGCCCTGTTCAGGGCTGGTAAGGTAAAAGAGCTTTGAACTTTAGTAATTTAGAATAGGGTAGGGCATTTTTTTATTTTGGGGGGCTTTGTTATTTTATTAGGGGGCTTAGAGTAGGTGTAATTAGTTTAACATTGTTGTAAGATTTTTCTTATGTTTGTAAATATTTTTTTATTTTTTGTAACTTAGTTCTTTTTTATTTTTTGTACTTAAGTTAGTTTATTTCATTGTAGTTATTTGTAGATATTGTATTTAATTAATGTATTGATAGTGTAGTGTTAGGTTTAATTGTAGATAATTGTAGATTTAGCTTTAAATAGGAATAATTTATTTAATAAGAGTTAATTAATTTCGTTAGATTAAAATTATATTTAATTTAGGGGGGTGTTAGTGTTAGGGTTAGACTTAGCTTTAGGGGTTAATACATTTATTAGAATAGCGGTGAGCTCCGGTCGGCAGATTAGGGGTTAATAATTGAAGTTAGGTGTCGGCGATGTTAGGGAGGGCAGATTAGGGGTTAATACTATTTATTATAGGGTTAGTGAGGCAGATTAGGGGTTAATAACTTTATTATAGTAGCGGTGCGGTCCGCTCGGCAGATTAGGGGTTAATAAGTGTAGGCAGGTGGAGGCGACGTTGAGGGGGTCAGATTAGGGGTTAATAAATATAATATAGGGGTCGGCGGTGTTAGGGGCAGCAGATTAGGGGTACATAGCTATAATGTAGGTGGCGGCGCTTTGCGGTCGGCAGATTAGGGGTTAATTATTGTAGGTAGCTGGCGGCGACGTTGTGGGGGGCAGGTTAGGGGTTAATAAATATAATACAGGGGTCGGCGGTGTTAGGGGCAGCAGATTAGGGGTACATAAGTATAACGTAGGTGGCGGTCGGCAGATTAGGGGTTAAAAAAAATTAATCGAGTGGCGGCGATGTGGGGGGACCTCGGTTTAGGGGTACATAGGTAGTTTATGGGTGTTAATGTACTTTAGAGCACAGTAGTTAAGAGCTTTATGAACCGGCGTTAGCCCAGAAAGCTCTTAACTCCTGACTTTTTTCTGCGGCTGGAGTTTTGTCGTTAGAATTCTAACGCTCACTTCAGCCACGACTCTAAATACCGGAGTTAGAAAGATCCCATTGAAAAGATAGGATACGCAATTGACGTAAGGGGATCTGCGGTATGGAAAAGTCGCGGCTGAAAAGTGAGCGTTAGACCCTTTTTTGACTGACTCCAAATACCGGAGGTAGCCTAAAACCAGCGTTAGGAGCCTCTAACGCTGGTTTTCACAGCTACCGCCAAACTCCAAATCTAGGCCTATGAAAATAATTAATAACTAAAATACTTTTATAGTATTATAATTACAGCAAGCAGCAGCCGCGACAGCCGTCAACGGTCCACTGTCTAAAACTAGTAGGCAAGTAGTTTTGCATTTTTTATCAAATATATAACTTGTAGGTAATTAGATTTGCAGCTGTTATAAAATATACAACTTGTGGGTAAGTAGTTTTGCAGCTGTTATAAAATATATAACTTGTAGGTAATTAGCTTTGCAGCTGTTATAAAATATACAACTTGTGGGTAAGTAGTTTTGCTGTTCTAAAATATATAACTTGTAGATAAGTAGTTTTGCTGTTATAAAAAATATAACTTGTAGGTAAATATTTTTATTGTTATAAAATATATAACTATATACAGGTTTACTGCCTATCTGCAGGCTGCAGCAGTTAACTGCTTTTTAAAAAACTATGAAAATAATTAAAAACTAAAATACTTTTATAGTATTATAATTACAGCAAGCAGCAGCCGTGACGGCCGTCAACGGTCAACTGTCTTAAACTAGTAGGCAAGTAGTTTTGCGTTTTTTTATCAAATATATAACTTGTAGGCAATTAGCTTTGCAGCTGTTATAAAATATATAACTTGTAGGTAAGTAGTTTTGCAGCTGTTATAAAATATATGACTTGTAGGTAATTAGCTTTGCAGCTGTTATAAAATATACAACTTGTGGCTAAGTAGTTTTGTTGTTCTAAAATATATAACTTGTAGGTAAGTAGTTTTGCTGTTATAAAATATATAACTTCAACTTGTAGGTAAGTATTTTTGTTGTTATAAAATATATAACTATATGCAGGTTTACTGCCTATCTGCAGTCTGCAGCAGTTAACTGCTTTTTAAAAAACTAACGCCTAGATTTAGAGTTCTGCGTTAGCTGTCCAAACCAGCGTTAGGGGGTCCTAACGCTGGTTCTTACCGCCCACTGGTATTTAGAGTCAGTCAGGAAAGGGTCTAACGCTCACTTTCCAGCCGCCACTTTTCCATACCGCAGATCCCCCTACGCCAATTGCGTATCCTATCTTTTCAATGGGATCTTTCTAACGCCGGTATTTAGAGTCTTGGCTGAAGTGAGCGTTAGAAATCTAATGACAAGACTCCAGCCGCAGAAAAAAGCCAGGAGTTAAGAGCTTTATGGGCTAACGCCGGTTCATAAAGCTCTTAACTACTGTGCTCTAAAGTACACTAACACCCATAAACTACCTATGTACCCCTAAACCGAGGCCCCCCCACATCGCCGCTACTCTATTAATTTTTTTTAACCCCTAATCTGCCAACCGCACACCGCCGCAACCTACATTATCCCTATGTACCCCTAATCTGCTGCCCCTAACATCGCCGACCCCTACATAATATTTATTACCCCCTAATCTGCCCCCCCAATGTCGCCGCTACCTACCTACAATTATTAACCCCTAATCTGCCGACCGGACCTCACCGCTACTATAATAAATGTATTAACCCCTAAAGCTAAGTCTAACCCTAACCCTAACACCCCCCTAAGTTAAATATAATTTTATTATAACGAAATAATATAATTCTTATTAAATACATTATTCCTATTTAAAGCTAAATACTTACCTGTAAAATAAACCCTAATATAGCTACAATATAAATAATAATTATATTGTAGCTATTTTAGGATTTATATTTATTTTACAGGCAACTTTGTATTTATTTTAACCATGTACAATAGCTATTAAATAGTTAATAATTATTTAATAGCTACCTAGTTAAAATAATTAAAAAATTACCTGTAAAATAAATCCTAACCTAAGTTACAATTAAACCTAACACTACACTATCAATAAATAAATTAACTAAACTACCTACAATTACCTACAATTAAATCAACTAAACTAAATTACAAAAAAAAACAACTAAATTACAAAAAATAAAAAAAGATTACAAGAATTTTAAACTAATTACACCTACTCTAAGCCCCCTAAAAAAATAACAAAGCCCCAAAAATAAAAAAAATGCCCTACCCTATTCTAAAATAAAAATTGTAAAGCTCTTTTACCTTACCAGCCCTTAAAAGGGCCTTTTGCGGGGCATGCCCCAAAGAAAACAGCTCTTTTGCCTGTAAATTAAAAATACACCCCCCCCCAACATTACAACCCACCACCCACATACCCCTAATCTAACCCAAACACCCCTTAAAAAACCTAACACTAAGCCCCTGAAGATCTTCCTACTTTATCTTCACCACGCCGGGTATCACCGATCCGTCCAGAAGAGGCTCCGAAGTCTTCCTCCTATCCGGCAAGAAGAGGTCCAGAAGAGGGTCCAAAGTCTTCCTCCTATCCGGCAAGAAGAGGACATCCGGACCGGCAAACATCTTCATCCAAGCGGCATCTTCTATCTTCTTCCATCCGGCGGGACCATCTGGAAGCAGCCGACGCGGATCCATCCTCTTCTAACGACGTCCTAAGTACGAATGAAGGCTCCTTTAAGGGACATCATCCAAGATGGCGTCCCTCGAATTCCGATTGGCTGATAGGATTCTATCAGCCAATCGGAATTAAGGTAGGAAAAATCTGATTGTCTGATTGAATCAGCCAATCTGATTCAAGTTCAATCGGATTGGCTGATACAATCAGCCAATCAGATTGAGCTCGCATTCTATTGGCTGATCGGCATGGTGAAGATAAGGTAGGAAGATCTTCAGGGGCTTGGTGTTAGTTTTTTTAAGGGGTGTTTGGGTCAGATTAGGGGTATGTGGGTGGTGGGTTGTAATGTTGGGGGGGGTATTGTATGTTTATTTAAATGCAAAAGAGCTGTTTTCTTTGGGGCATGGCCCGCAAAAGGCCCTTTTAAGGGCTGTTAAGGTAAAAGAGCTGTAAAATATTTTATTTTAGAATAGGATAGGGCATTTTTTTATTTTGGGGGGCTTTGTTATTTTTTTAGGGGGCTTAGAGTAGGTGTACTTAGTTTAAAATTCTTGTAATCTTTTTTAATTTTTTGTAATTTAGTGGTTTTTTTTGTAATTTAGTGTTTGTTTTTTTTGTAATTTAGTTTAGTTTATTTAATTGTAGATAATTGTAGGTAGTTTATTTAATTAATTTATTGATAGTGTAGTGTTAGGTTTAATTGTAACTTAGGTTAGGATTTATTTTACAGGTAATTTTGTAATTATTTTAACTAGGTAACTATTAAATAGTTATTAACTATTTAATAGCTATTGTACCTGGTTAAAATAAATACAAAGTTGCCTGTAAAATAAATATAAATCCTAAAATAGCTACAATATAATTATTATTTATATTTTAGCTATATTAGGGTTTATTTTACAGGTAAGTATTTAGCTTCAAATAGGAATAATTTATTTAATAAGATTTATTTTATTTCGTTAGAATAAAATTAAATTTAACTTAGGGGGGGTGTTAGGGTTAGGGTTAGACTTAGCTTTAGGGGTTAATACATTTATTAGAGTAGCGGTGAGGTCCGGTCGGCAGATTAGGGGTTAATAATTGTAGGTAGGTTGCGGCGATGTTGGGGGCAGCAGATTAGGGGTTAATAAATATAATATAGGGGTCGGCGGTGTTAGGGGCAGCAGATTAGGGGTACAGAGGGATAACGTAGGTTGTGGCGGTGTACGGAGCGGCAGATTAGGGGTTAAAAATAATATGCAGGGGCAGCGATAGCGGGGGCAGCAGATTAGGGGTTAATAAGTGTAAGGTTAGGGGTGTTTAGACTCGGGGTACATGTTAGGGTGTTAGGTGCAGACTTAGGAAGTGTTTCCCCATAGGAAACAATGGGGCTGCGTTAGGAGCTGAACGCTGCTTTTTTGCAGGTGTTAGGTTTTTTTCAGCTCAAACGGACCCATTGTTTCCTATGGGGGAATCGTGCACGAGCACGTTTTTGAAGCTGGCCGCGTCCGTAAGCACCGCTGGTATTTAGAGTTGAAGTGGCGGTAAATTATGCTCTATGCTCCCTTTTTGGAGCCTAACGCAGCCCTTCAGACAACTCTAAATACCAGCGTTGTTTAAAAGGTGCGGGGGAAAAAAAGGACGCGTAGCTAACCCACCCCTTTAGCCGCAGAACTCTAAATCTAGCCGTATGAAAATAATTAACAACTAAAATACTTTTATAGTATTATAATTACAGCAAGCAGCAGCCGCGACAGCCGTCAACGGTCAACTGTCTAAAACTAGTAGGCAAGTAGTTTTGCATTTTTTATCAAATATATAACTTGTAGGTAATTAGCTTTGCAGCTGTTATAAAATATACAACTTGTGGGTAAGTAGTTTTGCAGCTGTTATAAAATATATAACTTGTAGGTAATTAGCTTTACAGTTGTTATAAAATATACAACTTGTGGGTAAGTAGTTTTGCTGTTATAAAAAATATAAGTTGTAGGTAAGTATTTTTGTTGTTATAAAATATATAACTATATGCAGGTTTACTGCCTATCTGCAGGCTGCAGCAGTTAACTGCTTTTTAAAAAACTATGAAAATAATTAAAAACTAAAATACTTTTATAGTATTATAATTACAGTAATTTACAGCAAGCAGCAGCCGTGACGGCCGTCTACGGTCAAATAGTAAATATAATTAAAACTAGTCTGCTGCTCAGGCCTCTCTGGGACAGACTGTGTAAAATAATATGCTGTATTGTACCAGTAACTTTAACTTAAGTTTTCAACAAAATATATCTTCAGTCCACTCCACTCCCTACTCAATATCTCTAAAATTAGTATGCTGGCTGTGTTATTTTAAACTAGTAAATTTAAATTAGTTTAAAAAAAAAAATCTAAACTGTCCACTCCACTCCCTACTCTGTCTCTCTGGTCAGGACTCTCAGTCTCTCTAAAATTATTATTCTGCAGGTAATAACAGGCTACAGCAAGTAAATTAAACAATCTACTCTGTTTCTCTGCTCAGGAGTCAGGCCTCTCCTCTCAGTGTCTGTGACACAGTCTCTACTCTCTCTAAAAATAGTATGCTATAACTCTAAGTACTATTGCTGACTGATTGCTGCCCAGTAATTTAAGTAATACTAGTATTAGTAAACCGCAAGTAGTGTGTGTGTCTGTGCTCTATCTCTACTCTAGTAAATTAAATATGCTCTCCCTGAGTCCTCTCCCTGTAACTAACTGCCTCGCCCAACTAACTGACTCAAGTTCTGTTCAAACTTCACAAAGTTCACAGTGAATATAGATCAAGTTCTGTCTCTCAAGTCTCAAAATCGCCAAACTGGCTGCACAAAATAATTTGAGCTCCTCTCAGCTCTATCTCCGCAATGAGATTTCGCGCCGTTGAGCTGGGAGGAGCTTGTCAAGCGTCATCACGTGACTGTGAGTGATGACGCTCTACTGTGTCACTGGCTGCTGCCGATCGGTAAACAACACCTCCCACAAGTTCGCACAGGCTGAAGTGTGCGATCAACAGTGTATGGGGATGGGGAGGATTGGAGCTGCGCAGCAGGCAACTTTAGGATGCGCATAGACACAGTGGCATATTTTAGCTACCGCACGTGCGGTTATGGGTTAGTATAATAAAAAAAAAAAATTTTTTTTTTACATGATTGAAAAAATATAAAAAACTGTTTGGATTTTACTGTTTTTTGGGGGACAAAATAAATATAATTTTTCCAGTAGGGGGCTATTGGAAAAATTATATTTTTTTCTTCTTCAGTTTTTTTTTTTTCTTCTTGGGCTGCTGTGAGGGGCACATGCAAGTGTGTTCAAATGGAGGAGCCTCCACTGAGCTATCTCAGGTTTTATTTTTATTTTACAGGTAAGTTTGTATTTATTTTAATTAGATAGACTAGTGAGTAAATAGTTATTAATTATTTACTAGCTACCTAGCTAAATAAATACAAACTTACCTGCCAATAGGATGCAAGCTTAATCCAATTGGCTGATTGGGTCAGCCAATAGGATTAAAGCTTAATCCAATTGACTGATTGCATCAGCCAATAGGATTTTTTACCCTTTAATTCTGATTGGCTGATAGAATTCTATCAGACAATTGGAATTCAAGGGATGCCATCCTGGATGATGTCATTTAAATGAAACTTCATTCTTCAAGAGCCATAGAAAGAAGAGGATGCTCCGCGCCGAATGTCTTGAAGATGGAGCCGCTCCGCATCGGAAGGATGAAGATAGAAGATGCCGCCTGAATAAAGACTTCTGCCCGCCTGGAGGACGACTTCTTGCCGCTTGGATGAAGACTTCTCGCGGCTTTGTTGAGGACTTTTTGCCGCTTGGATGAAGACTTCTCCCGGCTGGATGAGGATGGATGTCTGGTCTTCAAAAACTGTAAGTGGATCTTCGGGGGTTAGTGTTAGGTTTTTTAAAGGGTTTATTGGGTGGGTTTTATTTTTAGATTGGGGACTTTGGGCAACGTAAAAGAGCTAATAAAAGGCCATTTTAAGGGCCATTGGCAGTCTAGTGTAAGCTAGGGTTTTTTTTATTTTGGGGGGACTTTTTTTGATAGGGCTATAAATAATTAGTTTAAATATTTGATAATTTCTTTTTTATTTTGTGTAATTTAGTGTTTATTATTTTTTGTAATTTAGATAAATGTCAGTATATGGCCGGTTTATAACATAATATATTTAATAATTATCCTATAATATAAACCCTCAATCAATATGCATATACTAGAAACCATAAAATTAATATAAATTCCTGAATTCTTTTTATTAGTTAATATCTATAAACACATTGAAATATATTTGTAGGAACCAGGATATGAGTCAATACTATACACGTTTAAAACTATTAAAATATGCTATGCCAAGTTCATAAAAGTTGCCTTATTCACAATAGCCTCCCAAATCAGAGTTGCATTTAAAATATCACAATGAGACTAAAATATAAGCTACTAACATTCAACAGTACAATCAGCTATATAGCTACCATTGATTCTAATACAATTCTAATTAGGACACTAAAAGTACATATATTCTTAATGTAAACAATTACTTTAAATGTCCATTTATTTAAACTGAAATAAATTCTCAGTTACTTATAATTAAAAACAATTCTAAGATATATATATATATATATATATATATATGTAATTTACAACCTTTTAATACTTTACCAAAATGACCAAAATCGATAATGCAATTTTCAGAAAACTTCTTGTTTCATCTCAGAAGACAATTAAGTATATTTTGCAATCAATGAGAAGAGGTAGCTAGCCTTGCTGTAATACTTGTATTTCAAACGCCCAGTAACCAGTTACAACTTGTTAGCTCAGCAGCATGTCCTTTTCCTATTTTTGCATTGACTTATATATGTTTTAATTATTGATGAAACAAATGGGTGGCCCTACGGATCTGCTTTTTGATTGGATCATTTTGGCAATGTATGTTGCCTACAGATTTGCTTTGGGATTGGATCATTTTGGCAATGTATGTTGCTAGGGAGATGCATCTTTGTTAGCAACCAATTGTCTTTTGGCTGTAATTCATGCATCGCAACACCGGATTTTGGCCATTGGGGGGCAAACAAACAGCAATGCATTTAATTATTTCTAACATTTATCCCACACTGCCAATCCCAATATCTTCCCATATAATGATCATTTAAACAATACTATAACATTTCATTAATCACTTACAATATTAATTATAGATGGGGTAGTATCATATCATTTTTCTGATTATTTTAATATGAAACATCAGTATTCTTTTTTTTTTATAAACAATTTATTTTATTGAGATTCATTGAAAGGCATACAAAATATACATGTCAATAAGGCTGTACAGCAAAATAATTTCCATATATACAACCAATAGAAGCCAAACTATATAAACATTGAGGTTATATGACAATACTTACTCAAATGAGGAAACAATATTGGTGCCAGTAAAGCTCTAAGCCTTCTAGATAACCTTAGAGGCCACTCATGGACCTCTCATTACAGTATAAACATAGCTGAAGAAGGCAACCTTAAACCTGTGAAGACCACTTTTGGCTCTCCCATGATGAATCTCGGTTTTCTAATTTTATGGGATCTAGATCTATATGCTAAACTTATGCTACAAACTACATTCATACTATTAAACTGAAGCATAAGTAGGACAAAATAAGGATGTAAATACACTTGCATGAACAAACATATATAAAGACGTGACTATTGTCAGTATATTTATGAAAATCTTAGTAGTGCTATCCAAATAATATATAAGTTTATGGCAGGGTTATAAACACAATCTTAAAATAATTTTCCTTAAAAATTGAAACCCTAATCAACCATGCATCTACTAGACCATACAATTAATATAAATATCTGAATTCTTTTATTTAGTTAATATCCATAAACATATTGAAGTATATTCGCAATAAAAGGAAATGAAACAAAATTTATATGCGTTAAAACCAACTCTTAAGATATGCTATCCTTCTTACAAAACCCAGAAAAATATACCTTCACAATTCAGCCTTATTTATTTAATACAATGGGACTAAAACCTTTAACATCCAAGCAATACAATTCTAAACTGTGCTCTTTCAACAATAGGATAATATATATATATATTCTGCTATTTAACTGCAATTTATCTTAATACAGAATTAACTTACAATATCAGAACTTGCACAGATGATTTACTTAGCAAATCAGATACAGATTTAAACGATATATATATATATATATATATATATATATATATATATATATATATATATATAGGCTGTGAAATGCTAACTAAAACACACTGTTTCTTTAAATCTATTAAATACAAATTGACTATGCATATAACTTATCTTATAATAAAACTTTTATATACATCACCAAATAACAGCAATCCAGTTCCCAATTTTCGCAACGGATCCAATTTCACACCTCATATAAAATAAGTGTAATTGCAATGGAATAGGAGAAATATGGCCCACTTTGTTTTTGTAGTTTGACTGTGTCCCACGCAAAACAGTTTCAGTCAGTTACCAAACTTTGCAGCCAGTGTCTCTCTTTCTGCATCAACTTATTAGTGTAATCATTGGTGTGAAATATGGGTGGCCCTTCGAAACCTTGTCCCTCTATTGGATAATCTGAATATCCCATTTCCAACAGCCAAAAAGCTTTGTGGCTGTAGTTCTCTCATGGCAACACCAGGTGGCAGCATTTTACAAACAACACAAATTCACCTTCACATTTCTAAACATTTTTAAGTAAGTTGATTATTTTCATAAAATGGTTATTTAATCAGACCATACCTTTCTACAGCAATTATTCATAATATTTGTTTTAGATAGGGTAGGGTTTTATGAATTTTCTGATCATTTTGATATGAAACATCACATATATCTAACATTTTGTTATATTAAGGTATTTTAATACTGCTAATTATTAGCTTAAAATGCATTACAATTTTATCGGTATCCTGGCATTTATATGTGAGTAATAGCTTATTTTTAATTCAGTATTGTACTGTATTCCAAGTGAATCCTGTCTATGTAGATCTGAAATAAAAATAAATGTTAATAATCACTTCTCTTCAGGTCCATAAACATCTATTCATGTTCTTAAACACACAGAGGCTAAGATATTCATGCTTTCAAAACATACACATATATATATTACATATATATATATACACACACATCTCATGTCCATTAAAACATATACAGTTGTTTTGAAATCATAATGTAAGCCATTTGTCTTCACTGTGTTATTCTAACCCCCGACACAACGTCTGTCTTACGTGTATTCTGATGTTATCAGCCACACACTTAACAGGCAGCTGTCAATTTTTAGCTCCTTTGAAGAATGTTTGTATCTCTCACATTTCTTCAGACGGATCGGCATTTCCCTTGGAGGAAATTCATATATGGGCCTGTATCCTGTTCTCTGTTAAAATTACTTCCCCAACATTCCTCTAAGTGATTGTATTAAATTGGGCAGGCCAAATGATATAGAGTCATAAAACTCTGCATATAATCAAATGAGCATGGTCACTGAGTCAGTTCCTTTTGGAAAATGTCTGTGTGCTCACACCGCAGGGGTCGTGCTTCAAAAGGCTATGCTGATTTCCAATCCTGATGAATGTGTATTCACCCAGCTCTCATCTTGTAGGGGGTTTTGAATTAAATCCTGACATCAGAATTTCTATTCTACAGCACATCTGATAAAATAGATGGCTTCATATATATACACACATCCTTTTTATATTATTTCATTTACGTATATATATTAGTATATATATATATATATATATATATATATTATGTCATTTACCTTTAGCCTGACATAATTCCCCCTTTCAAATTCAAATATATGTAGGACACATGTTTTTGAATTGGATCAAAGTCAGTGGTACTCGGTGAGGATGTTGACCGTACACATCATGGACAGTCTTCTATGTAGATAGTCTGTCAATTTTGAACCTTCATGTTTATCAGTTAGGCATCTTTAAACTACAGTATGTCTTTAGTTCATTTGGGGATATGACACTTCATTCTCCCTCTATGACTTGTAGTTGGGATCTGGGATGACACACTCGCAATTGATTGATATGGACCCATTTATCTATGAAACTTTCATTTTTGGGGATCCGTATTTTATAGGCCACTGGAGATATTTTGTCAGTAATGACGAAAGGACCTTTCCATGAGGGAAGAAATTTCTTCTCCCTAACCTGATCTCTTCCAAAGTTATAAAGATAAACTTTATCATTTATTTCATATTCCTTTTTGGATGTTTTGAGATCATAATAGGTTTTAGTGGCAGTTGCGGCTCTTTCTAAATTCCTTTGAGCAAATGCAAAGGCATATTGCAGATGCTTTCTTAGGTTTTCCACATATTGATGTGTATTGGCAGCGTTTATCAAATTTTGGTCTGATGTACGGTACAGCAGATGCTGAGGTAGAACCATTCTTCTACCAGTCATCAGCTCAAAAGGTGACATCTTGGTAGCACTACTTGGAGTTGCTCTTAATGCCATTAAGACTAGAGGTAGTTTTACATCCCAGTCTTTACCCGTTTCACTCACAAACTTTTTGAGGATTTTAACAATGGACTGGTTGTAACGCTCTACACCACCACTTGAGGCAGCTCTATAAGCAATATGGAGCTTTCTTTTAACCCCTAGTATTTTCCACATTTTGGTCATCACTTCGCTAGTGAAGTGGGTCCCCCGATCTGACTCGATTCTTTGGGGCAGACTAAATCTGGAAAACACATGGTTGATGAGCAATGCCGCACATGTTTCAGCACTATTGTTAGGTGCACTAATGCACTCTACCCATTTAGTGAACAGGCATGTTACGGTTAACATGTATTTGTTACCTCTTGATGATCTTGTTACTGGACCGATAAAATCAATTTGTATATCTGACCATGGCATTACCATCCCCCTTTTCTGCAATGGCGCTCTATGCATTGGTGCAGTGGGTTGGAACTGTGGGCAGATTAAACACCCTTGACAGTAGGTTTGAACATCTTTCAACATGTGTGGCCAAAAAGCGTAATCACGCAATATTTCATATATGAGTTTGGCACCACAATGACCAGATGTGGGAGCATCATGGGCATGTTGAAGCATTAGACCTCTGAACTTGGTGGGTACTACCCACTGCTGGATGCCAGTTTTGGAGGTTCTAATTAATAAACCATCCTGTAACTTGAATTGTGATCTAGATTTTATTAAGATTCTAAGATCTTCCTTGCCAATACAATCATCTTTTGAGATGGGGTTGCTTTCAGGATCTTCTATGTGTTTATAGAAGATGCCTACAATGGGGTCTTCTTTTTGACTAGTGATCAGGTCCTCACTAGGAGAATCCTGACTCCATTGTACCAAGTTAGGCTCACTCTGTTGTTTTGCCTGGTTTCTGGTGATGGCTTCTACCTGAATTGCACCCATTAACTGGTCAATATTAAGGAGTTCTCCAGTTATGGCTCCTTGTTTGGCTAATGAGTCCGCAAGGTCATTTCCTTCCTTATCAGGACCTAGAACTCTGGAATGACCCTTGGTCTTTTTCCAGTGTATGGTTAAATCATTGGATACTACCAGATTATCAATCTCGCAGAACAACTTGCCATGCTTGACTGGTTTGTTATTGCTTTTCTGCATGCCATTTCTTTTCCAAGTTGGCAGGTATTCAACAAAACTGTCACGCACATAATTTGAGTCAGTTATGATCACAAATTCATGAATACCATGTTCAATAGCCATTTCAATGGTTTTGAAAACAGCAGTTAGTTCTGCAACTTGACTGGATCTTGGTCCAATGTTGAAACCTACAGATATATTTGAGAATCCGTTTGCCCCAGTTATACCAATGCCAGCGACTAATCTGCGCTCATTATCAATAGTGGCATGGTAAGAACAGCCATCAACATATACCCAAGGTAATGTTTGACAATGGTCCTCATTGTACATTTTATATGGGGAAAGCAATTGTTCTTCCAGAAAATCATCTTCTGATAATCCTTCCCCAGGATCTCTAGCAGTACAATCGTGGAGCTCAGCAAGCCCCTGTGCGACTGGGTTCTTTTTATTCTGCTTGTAGCGAATTTCTAATGGCCAGCCTTGCAAGGAAAGAGTCCACGCTGTTATGCGGCTATTAGACAAATTCCCATCTCTTATTCTCTCACTCTGCAAATATAGCAAAGGCTGGTGGGCCGTTTCTACAATAATTTTCTCGCCCTGTATATAGCTGCGGAAATTTTCTAGAGCCCATACAGTAGATAAGAGGGCTTTTTCGCAATCGCTAAATTTTATTTCTACTGGGGATAGATTTTTGCTCTCATAAGCAATGGCTTTGTTCAAATTATCATGCTTTTGGTATAAAACAGCACTCATGCTTACATCTGTGTAACCGGTTTCTAAGAAGAAAGGTTTACCACCTTCAGGGTACGCTAAGCAAGGTGCTTGAGTGAGTTTTCTTTTCAGCTCTCTGATGGCTGTCTCTTGAGACTCACTCCAGTGCCATTTCACATCTTTCTTTAGAAGAAGTAGTAGTGGTTTAGCTAATTCCGCATAATTATCAATGAATTTGCGAGAATAATTCGTCATACCCAGGAATGATCTCAATTCCTTTAAGTTAGTTGGGTTTTTAGAATTCACTATCGCTTCCACCTTTTTCTTCTGGGGATTTAATCCGTCAGAGGTAACTTCATGTCCCAAGAAGTTTACACGAGTGCCGCACCATTGAGCTTTTTGCAGGGATAATTTGACACCTGCCCTTTTAAGTTGGCTGAGGACGTGTTTAAGCTCTGCGATGTGTTTTTCAAAGTCTGTGCTTTTGATTAAAACATCATCAACATAAGATAAGGTCCCCCTTTCCAGTGCGTCAGGCATAGCCTTATGCATGAATACAGCAAAATCATGTCCAGAATTTATGTATCCAAATGGAAGTCTCTGGAATGCATACTGAACCTTTTGGAAGGAGAATGCTAGCTTATATTGGTCCTCTTCATGTACCTTTATGGTCCAATATCCCTGCGCACAATCAATGGCAGTGAATATTTTGGATCCCTGCATTTGTGCTAGGCATTGGTCAATATATGGCACAGGCCAGCCAGACATGTATACTCATTTGTTTAGCTGTCTTAAGTCAGCACACAAACACCATTGTCCATTGGGCTTAAGGACACCTAGAATAGGATTATTATAAGAGCTGTGCACCTGTCTGATAATACCTCTTTCTTCCAAATTCCTTATGATCTCTGCAAGAGAATCATATGAGGCTAAGGGAAGTCTGTATTGTTTGACAAATACAGGTGGCGCATTAGGGTCTGTTTGTATCCTTGCAATGTGCAAGTCTGTAGTACCACAGTCATAAGAATCCTTAGCGAAAATATCCTTGTACTCCATCAGGAGTTCTCGCAGCTGTTGGCGTTCATCATCGCTGGAACAGCCATTAGCTAAGGATATTTGCTCTTCGACTATTTGCTGAAATCCTGGAAAGATTTCAGGCTGTCCTATTTCATAGGCTTCTTCCAGTCTAGAGGTGAGATCCCCTTGATTATAATTTACATTGCTCCCATGACTCTGGGTATTGGGGTAATCGTGCTGTTTGATTGGCTGATCAAACACTAGAGAGGCTTCTTCAATTTTACAGATGCCTTCCTCTGAGCTGAAGGGATAAATAGATTGAACATTAAATAGACCCTCTGGCATAGATGCAAAGGATTGTTCTATTAATTGTTCTTCAGTTAAGTATCCTTCAGGTATTAGCCCAATTACATTATTCTGGAATCCAAAAGTGTAATAACTTGATTCCAGTGCATATCCTATGGTAGTTCCCTTGGATAATGTTATATCCTGTGGGGTCATGTTATGCACAACAATATGTATTGGAACAGTTCCAATATTCACCATAGGAGTGTAAGTCACTGTGACACCCAGATTTTGTATTCTATGGGAGAGGAAATCAGTGTTTCAGAAGTTTTTAATTTCTGACCTCTCTTTACCTGTAAGGGTAAAAGAAACTTATCAGCCCCAGCAAGAATTATAACATCGCTAGATATCTGCATATTCACAGCATATGGCAATTGCTGGTTTGATTTCAGGGCTGCATTTTCATCCTGAAATACTTCAGGGTCCCCCTTTAACCTGCTCCAAAGGCAAGAGTTAATCAAATCTATTTGTATGGCATATCTATGTAAGATATCATTGCCAATGTATATCTGATTATGGGGAGTATTTAAAACTAAAAACAGGTGCTTCACTGACTTATTACCAATAGAGATAGATAATAAGTACTTAGCTGTGATGTTATAGCTTTCAGACCTGTCATCCACGCCGTTGACACAGTGGTCTTGGGGAGAAAGATATTTAATCACTTTAGGTTCAGCTATTTGCGCTAATAAACCTTCGCTTATATAGCTAGCTTCCTGTTTTAAGTTTATTTTAGCATACTTGGTTTTACCAAGGTCCTGCACTTGTATAGGGATAAATAGATCCTCTTTAACTCTCTCAATCCCTGTGAGGTATTGAGCGTGGCCTCCCCCCTTAGGGATTTTATGATCCCCCTTGTGGAGTGATATGGTTAATACATCGCCATCTAGGGAAATATTCGCTATCTTTCCAGGCGAAATTTTAAAAGTATTACCATCAGAGCCACTAAAAGGAGTCTGATCATCTATTTGTAGAATAGTGATTTCAGGTGCAGAGTTATTCCTGAAATGAATCTCCACAGCATCTGGTTTCTCTTCCACCACGTGACAGCTATGTCGGGCGTGAGATATACCAGATTTTTCATAATTGATAGGCCGTTTAACTTGTGACCAAATTACATTATTTATGCAATCAATTATGGTGCTTAATCGTTTCAGGAGATCACTACCAATAATTAAACGATCAGTTGGCAGATCCACTATAATGACAGGGTGTCTTATGACCCTGTTCCCCAATTTAAATTTTAACCATGCAGTACTGTAAACTTTTAGGGAGTCACCCCCAACACCTATTAGAGAACCGTCAAATTCTTTTATTTTAGGTTTGTGGGGTGTTAGCTCATTTAGCTGTGTGTAGTACCTGTGGGATAAGATAGTCGCCTGTGACCCAGTGTCAATTAATCCCCTGATAGGGTTGGAGACTGAATCTTGCAGCTCAACTAATACATAATATCTTCCTGCAGTTTCTACCATTTCACACATAAAATTGGCATTCTCACACATCTGTGGGCTTCGCCACGTGTTACCTGAATTCGCCGTGTCATTCGATGCAGAGGAATCTTCATACCTACCTGTTTCCTCTATGACAGGGTCGGTTGGATTCTTTTGTACTGCATCTGTGGAGATAAGGTTAGGAGAGAGCTGCAAGGGAAGAGGTTTGTTAGTTTTTCCCGGATGAGGTCGCTCATCGTCACAGCTAATTTGTCCGTTTCCGGTCTGTGGGGAGAGAACATGATTAGTATCATTGATATTTATTATTACATTTTGCATATCTCTCCCCTCCCCTTCAGGTGATACTGCAGTATTTATGACTGTGCCTTTGGTCCACTGCTGACCACTGGCTGTACCCCTAAAAAAGTATTGTTCGGTTGCTGAGCCGTAGATTTTTGATTCATATTAGCGATTTGTTCGCTCAACCGATTTAACTGGGTAAACAGCATATCTACCTGATTGTACAAGTTACCTCTACCCCTGGGCCTATCTCCTGGTGCCCCATTGTACTGATTCCTGGACCATTGGGTTCCCTCAGAATCAGGGCCGTTATTTCTATTCTGGCGTGGTTGCCCCTGGGGTTCAGCTTGTTCAGCATTAGTATTTTGGGGAGCATTATATACCTGGGGTGTCTGGTTACCCTGAGAATATCTTCGCCATCTATTGTAACTACCCTTGCGCGGATACCAATTATTTGGTGGGTATTCTCTTTGTGAGTAATTATTCACCTGATTATGTCCCCCACTTTGGTTATAGTCTCCCTGCGCCTCAACCTGTGTAGGGGGAGGGGCGGAATTAAACCTCTGTGGAGATGGCCTGTTTTGACTGGCCACCTCTGCATAAGTTCTGTTTTTAGACTCCAAATTGAGGGGTTTAGGTGACACCCTAGTTTCTGCTACAATTTTGGGTTTTGGCTCCTTTTTAACCCCCTGCTCACTGGACTGCTGAATAGAGTATAACTTCGTACTCTCTTTGATCAGCCATTCCAATGAGCAGTCCTCATCAAAATCTCTAGCTAAGTTGATTTTGATGGGTGTAGGCAATGCTTCAAAAAATAAATTTACAAATTCTGAGCCATCAAATCTGGGATTATCTTCAGCCATACTGTACGCATTTTTCAATATAGAAAGGAATTCGATTGGACTCTGATTCGCATGACACTTTAAACCATATACCGCTATTTTCGCGGCAGTTTTAGTGCAATATTGCCGGAATTCTTTTTTGCATTGTCATTTTACCCCATTCCAGGAATGAATATTCATATCCTTTAGTGAAGCAAAGAATTTGTGGTGCTTACTGTCAAATACCCAAGGCAGAAATTCAATTTTCAATTTCTCACTTGTAACATTCATTATAGCTAACGCATTTTCAAAAGCCTGTAAATGATCAATTACAGATGTTGTTCCCTTATTGGAGAATATAGGTACTGCGCGTTGTACGAAGGTGATTATTTTATGGGAATCATAGACTTTATCAGACTTACTCTGGGCTTCTCTGTTAGAGTTTCCCTCCCCCGTGCCAGCTGCGCTACAGCAATCCTCTGGATTTACATCCTGAGGGGATTGTCTATTTGGAAAATCTATTTCTGACCCGTTAGGGGTCATTTGTCTATGTTGTTCTATATATTTTCGTACCTCGTCCCTGACGCGTTCGCTAAAGGAGTTAGCATTATCTGCATTATTCTCACTGCTAATATAGGGGTTTTCATTATGGCGATATGACCTTTTTAAATCGCTTAATTCTCTCTGGCTTTGCGCAAGCTGTTTATTTAAATCTTGTATCTGCGCGATTAAGTCCATATTGTGCTTATCTAAGGTGGCTAGGTTTTGGGCAAATTCATCCATTTTATTTTTGGCTATTTTTAAACCCTCTTCGCGTCTGTGCGAGGAACGAATACTATTTTCTAGCTCCTGTATTTGCAATCGTTTGTCTGTGACACAAAACGACATTTCGTCAATTATGCATATTAAAAGGGGCCAAGATTTTAGTATTAGTTCTTCTCGCTTTTTGGGATCTTTGCATTGATTAATCATTAATAATTCCTGGAAGAATTAATTCTCTTCATTCCACATATTATTATTAACGGTAATATTTTTAGCCCTAGTTTCAAGCATATCCACAAAATCATTTAATTCACCAGCAATATTTAACTTCCCTTTAATGTAACTTAAGATATCTTTCTTAAGGACCTGACCTTTAGTAATGGGTATTGTAATGGGACCATTCTCATTGCTATGTATAGAATTAAATGAGTCACTTCTGGCTACAGACATTATTATATTGGTTTAGTACTTAGTTAAACTAAAACGCTAATACAATTTTTGCCAATAAAAAGAGAGAAGGAAAAATTTTATATTTAAAAAAAAAATATTATTAATTTTGAAATATGAAAAATTAATATTCCGAAACATGAAAAATTAATATTTTTGATTAATTTTGAAATATAAAAAATTAATATTTTTATTAATTTTTCAAAATTAATCTTTAATAATATTTCAAGATATTAATGTCAATCTCGAAATATGAAAATTAATATTTCAACCTTTCAAAAAAAATTATATCTTCAAAATATAAATATCGAAAAAAAAAATTTTTTTCTCTTTTATAATAATTTCTATTTACTTACAAATATATTATATCAATTATGATGGATATTATTAAATCTCATGCAAAGTGCCTCCAATTATTATGTCAGTATATTTATGAAAATCTTAGTAGTGCTATCCAAATAATATATAAGTTTATGGCAGGGTTATAAACACAATCTTAAAATAATTTTCCTTAAAAATTGAAACCCTAATCAACCATGCATCTACTAGACCATACAATTAATATAAATATCTGAATTCTTTTATTTAGTTAATATCCATAAACATATTGAAGTATATTCGCAATAAAAGGAAATGAAACAAAATTTATATGCGTTAAAACCAACTCTTAAGATATGCTATCCTTCTTACAAAACCCAGAAAAATATACCTTCACAATTCAGCCTTATTTATTTAATACAATGGGACTAAAACCTTTAACATCCAAGCAATACAATTCTAAACTGTGCTCTTTCAACAATAGGATAATATATATATATTCTGCTATTTAACTGCAATTTATCTTAATACAGAATTAACTTACAATATCAGAACTTGCACAGATGATTTACTTAGCAAATCAGATACAGATTTAAACGATATATATATATATATAGGCTGTGAAATGCTAACTAAAACACACTGTTTCTTTAAATCTATTAAATACAAATTGACTATGCATATAACTTATCTTATAATAAAACTTTTATATACATCACCAAATAACAGCAATCCAGTTCCCAATTTTCGCAACGGATCCAATTTCACACCTCATATAAAATAAGTGTAATTGCAATGGAATAGGAGAAATATGGCCCACTTTGTTTTTGTAGTTTGACTGTGTCCCACGCAAAACAGTTTCAGTCAGTTACCAAACTTTGCAGCCAGTGTCTCTCTTTCTGCATCAACTTATTAGTGTAATCATTGGTGTGAAATATGGGTGGCCCTTCGAAACCTTGTCCCTCTATTGGATAATCTGAATATCCCATTTCCAACAGCCAAAAAGCTTTGTGGCTGTAGTTCTCTCATGGCAACACCAGGTGGCAGCATTTTACAAACAACACAAATTCACCTTCACATTTCTAAACATTTTTAAGTAAGTTGATTATTTTCATAAAATGGTTATTTAATCAGACCATACCTTTCTACAGCAATTATTCATAATATTTGTTTTAGATAGGGTAGGGTTTTATGAATTTTCTGATCATTTTGATATGAAACATCACATATATCTAACATTTTGTTATATTAAGGTATTTTAATACTGCTAATTATTAGCTTAAAATGCATTACAATTTTATCGGTATCCTGGCATTTATATGTGAGTAATAGCTTATTTTTAATTCAGTATTGTACTGTATTCCAAGTGAATCCTGTCTATGTAGATCTGAAATAAAAATAAATGTTAATAATCACTTCTCTTCAGGTCCATAAACATCTATTCATGTTCTTAAACACACAGAGGCTAAGATATTCATGCTTTCAAAACATACACATATATATATATATATGAAATGAGGAAAAAGAATGCGGAGTCTTCAGAGTGGATGAAATAGAGTGTTTATTAGGAGCAGGCTTATCATAAGACACAGGTAAGCTCCTATATATTACATATATATATATACACACACATCTCATGTCCATTAAAACATATACAGTTGTTTTGAAATCATAATGTAAGCCATTTGTCTTCACTGTGTTATTCTAACCCCCGACACAACGTCTGTGTTACGTGTATTCTGATGTTATCAGCCACACACTTAACAGGCAGCTGTCAATTTTCAGCTCCTTTGAAGAATGTTTGTATCTCTCACATTTCTTCAGACGGATCGGCATTTCCCTTGGAGGAAATTCATATATGGGCCTGTATCCTGTTCTCTGTTAAAATTACTTCCCCAACATTCCTCTAAGTGATTGTATTAAATTGGGCAGGCCAAATGACATAGAGTCATAAAACTCTGCATATAATCAAATGAGCATGGTCACTGAGTCAGTTCCTTTTGGAAAATGTCTGTGTGCTCACACCGCAGGGGTCGTGCTTCAAAAGGCTATGCTGATTTCCAATCCTGATGAATGTGTATTCACCCAGCTCTCATCTTGTAGGGGGTTTTGAATTAAATCCTGACATCAGAATTTCTATTCTACAGCACATCTGATAAAATAGATGGCTTCATATATATACACACATCCTTTTTATATTATTTCATTTACGTATATATATTAGTATATATATATATATATATATATATATATATATATATATATATATATATATATCCTCCATGTGTATCTGCACTCTCAATGTCCAATAGTCGCCAACCAGGGTGCCAGATCAGTAAGTATTCATAGTAATCTGCAACATAGGACTGCACTCACTGGATTTATGTAAAAAATCTCTTTAATTAGGTAACGTTTCGGAGCACGCAGGCTCCTTCCTCAGACCAATACAAAACATGCAACTAAACACTGTGTCTTATAAACATATTGTGCCCCACCCACCACCAAATTAACTGTGAATTGCGCCAAAACTGGGGTTGTCATAGTGATAACCCCTAACCCCCTCAGTGTTACCATACTACTAATCAAACAATTCCTAGGATAATTCATAAAAGCTTCAAAGTTGTATAGGTGGTACAATAAATGCATGAGCCACAAAAAGTGCCTATTACTACATGTAAAGCTAAACATCCATGTGTTCCAGTACATACATAAATGGATTACTTAGATAAGAGATATATGACTGCCAAAACATTTCATATTGGTGTAAATTAGACCTTCATATGTGATATATAGACATATAGATATATATGGCAGTACAGCAGTGCATTACACATAGTCACATCGGTTATACATGTATTAGTCATTACATCAGAGTAGCACTGTGTAACCCTCTTATTGTGTTTGAACTGTGAGTTCATATTAACGTTTATGATATGCCGTTCCCACTAGGTGATAATGTATCTGCAGCTGATCTCTATTTAATCAAAATTAGGGACTCGTACTGTAAACCCTTAAAGCAGCATTATCACTCTTACCTTATGTATTACTTTATAATATGTCTGTATATATTGTGTTTTAAGGTCAGATTAGGCTCCCAATCTTCTGTAGGACAGATCGTTGCATGAACAAAAACGTAGCTAAAAGAACGGGCCACTAGATTGTATTAGGCGCCCAGAGAAGCAGCTCCGGCGCCCGTACTGCTCATTAGCATAGCGCATGGCTAATTTACATAAGTTGATGACGTATGCGCGTGTACCTGCGCGTCGTCATGGTGACCCAGCAGGGCGTTTAGGCAATATGCGATCGTGACCGCTTGTGTTACATCGTGTTAGCTATAGTCAAAGCCTTAATATGGGACACACTTAAAGGAATATTCCTTTAGCAAGGGCATACAAAATAAAAAATAAAGATTTAAAATTTATATTTCACACTGAGTGGGCTGAGAGCATCGTAATGGATGTATATATATGTGTGTGTCACCACTGTATTACTGACATACATCTAAGTGTCTCATAAGGCTAACCACATTATGTATAAAGTTTGTACATATACTTAAAGTTAGGCACACTAAGTATGACAGAGAGACCTTATCCCCTGTAATGTTGATAACAAAAATAATCAAGTAGCAATCCATAGAAATGCAGAAGGCTGTGTAAATCTTTGTAGCCTATTCAACAATAAAACAGCCATAGGGTTAGACTACGTGTGGGGTCAGTTCAGATAGAACTGAAAGTTTTTTTACATTAACACATATGTGTATACAAATGTTTAATAATAGTACAGTCTAGGACCTTGTGCCTGGACCCTCATGAGTCCATTCAGTAAAACCTCAAAATATATCATTGGTTTACTGTTATAAATGGCAATCAAAGTGACATCACATTCTCCCGAATAGCTTAGTATAGGTTTAGCAATATAGTGTTATTAGATTGTTAATGTCTTTAGGTAAAAAAAGTCTGTATCAGTCTTACTGAAAACAGATCCTGTGTTAGGTTGCCAGGAACAAACACAGTGTACTCCAACTAGTTCAAGAATACCATAGGTGTCCCATTAATACCCATATGTCACGTATTAAAGTGACCTGCTTCCATCACTAAGTAGCCAACACACAGGCCCATAAATGACACTTAAGTTGGACCCACCAAGTGTGTATCACACTAGGGCATATGAAACTCACTGGTTAGTTAACCAACTATAGTGTGTCCAGGCAGGTCCTGTACCTTATCTGTGCTCCGCTGGTCCAACATCATGACCTGACTTGTGTCCCACAATCGCGGGTGGAATGCACCAGGTGCCTCATCACAAGACCGGAATGTAACGTAGCCATTGTAGCTTAGTTTCAGAGGAAGCAGTGCCAGTCATTGGACATATTCAGGCCTTTGGAGTACACTGTGTTTGTTCCTGGCAACCTAACACAGGATCTGTTTTCAGTAAGACTGATACAGACTTTTTTTACCTAAAGACATTAACAATCTAATAACACTATATTGCTAAACCTATACTAAGCTATTCGGGAGAATGTGATGTCACTTTGATTGCCATTTATAACAGTAAACCAATGATATATTTTGAGGTTTTACTGAATGGACTCATGAGGGTCCAGGCACAAGGTCCTAGACTGTACTATTATTAAACATTTGTATACACATATGTGTTAATGTAAAAAAACTTTCAGTTCTATCTGAACTGACCCCACACGTAGTCTAACCCTATGGCTGTTTTATTGTTGAATAGGCTACAAAGATTTACACAGCCTTCTGCATTTCTATGGATTGCTACTTGATTATTTTTGTTATCAACATTACAGGGGATAAGGTCTCTCTGTCATACTTAGTGTGCCTAACTTTAAGTATATGTACAAACTTTATACATAATGTGGTTAGCCTTATGAGACACTTAGATGTATGTCAGTAATACAGTGGTGACACACACATATATATACATCCATTACGATGCTCTCAGCCCACTCAGTGTGAAATATAAATTTTAAATCTTTATTTTTTATTTTGTATGCCCTTGCTAAAGGAATATTCCTTTAAGTGTGTCCCATATTAAGGCTTTGACTATAGCTAACACGATGTAACACAAGCGGTCACGATCGCATATTGCCTAAACGCCCTGCTGGGTCACCATGACGACGCGCAGGTACACGCGCATACGTCATCAACTTATGTAAATTAGCCATGCGCTATGCTAATGAGCAGTACGGGCGCCGGAGCTGCTTCTCTGGGCGCCTAATACAATCTAGTGGCCCGTTCTTTTAGCTACGTTTTTGTTCATGCAACGATCTGTCCTACAGAAGATTGGGAGCCTAATCTGACCTTAAAACACAATATATACAGACATATTATAAAGTAATACATAAGGTAAGAGTGATAATGCTGCTTTAAGGGTTTACAGTACGAGTCCCTAATTTTGATTGAATAGAGATCAGCTGCAGATACATTATCACCTAGTGGGAACGGCATATCATAAACGTTAATATGAACTCACAGTTCAAACACAATAAGAGGGTTACACAGTGCTACTCTGATGTAATGACTAATACATGTATAACCGATGTGACTATGTGTAATGCACTGCTGTACTGCCATATATATCTATATGTCTATATATCACATATGAAGGTCTAATTTACACCAATATGAAATGTTTTGGCAGTCATATATCTCTTATCTAAGTAATCCATTTATGTATGTACTGGAACACATGGATGTTTAGCTTTACATGTAGTAATAGGCACTTTTTGTGGCTCATGCATTTATTGTACCACCTATACAACTTTGAAGCTTTTATGAATTATCCTAGGAATTGTTTGATTAGTAGTATGGTAACACTGAGGGGGTTAGGGGTTATCACTATGACAACCCCAGTTTTGGCGCAATTCACAGTTAATTTGGTGGTGGGTGGGGCACAATATGTTTATAAGACACAGTGTTTAGTTGCATGTTTTGTATTGGTCTGAGGAAGGAGCCTGCGTGCTCCGAAACGTTACCTAATTAAAGAGATTTTTTACATAAATCCAGTGAGTGCAGTCCTATGTTGCAGATTACTATATATATATATATATATATATATATATATTATGTCATTTACCTTTACCCTGACACTATTTTATATAGGCAGTAGAAGGATCTGCACTACCCATCATTAATAAAAAGCTAACACTGTACTAGTTCTCTATTTCGGCCCTTATGGTCATTCATTTTATATATCACAGAGCAGTCATTATATCTCTAGTAGGAAGTAAAAACTACAGCTCTGGTTTCAGTGCTTGCCACTAAACTGTGGGAAGTTTTGGAATGTGTAACGATGCATATCCCAGATATGAAAGGAGGGCTATCAGTATTATTAACCCATTCTGGGCCTCATAATAAGCAACGCATACTAGAGCAGGCGTTAATGAACGGTTGTTAAATACATAGCAAGTGAAAATTAAAAGTAAATAAAAGCTGCCCTAAACAGACCTAATAAAGTACCAGTTATCAATGAGCAGGGATGAATGGCCAGTATCTGCCAGCATATAATAGAACTGTACTAAACAGACCCAACATAATACAAAACACATATGAGCAGACACTATTACACTGAGCAGACAGGCAAACAGTATAACTCTCTTAAATAGGCATATCAGTATACACAACACACATGAATTGTTATTAGAAAACAAGGTTTAGATGCATACAATAAGGCTTCCCCAGACACATTAGGTTAATTCAAACTTTTAGCTAAAGAGAATACGGGAAAACATGAAAAAGAGAATATGGGCAGGGTGTAACAATCTTCTCAGACATTAAATCTTAAACTCTTCTTCAAACTAAGATCTTCAGACCTCACGGTCTTCATAAAAGTTCCAGGTAGGATTTTTTTTTTTAGGAATGAGAAGAGTCACACGAAATAAGGCATCTTACCCCACACCCTTTCTCCATATCTCAAGTCTTGGTAGAGCAGCACACAGTCTTAACCAGTCACAGGAACTAAGAATACTGGGGGAAAGCTTAGGAATCCCCTCCAATGTGTTCCCTCTAACATGAGCCTGACTGTTATTGTACGCATGGGTAAGGCCCTCATCAATATACAGCGTCGGGGTAAGTTGAAGAATTGGACCGCTGTGTCTGTCCCACAGGACCTCTATGTCATCCCTCTGGTCCCACAAGCACTTAGAATTTGCTCTCGAGGATCGTCCGCATCCATCAAGGCATTTGTGGGTATCCGAGAGGACATACCTTGATATTGCCACAGCGTGAATGCAGAGTCAGCCCACAGGAGTGCCACATCAGCAGCATCAGGACTCTGCTGCTCCCTGTGCTTCTCTCTCTCTATAGGGGATTGCGGGGAAGCTTCCTCTTGCGTGTCCCAGAATTGAGCTTTCAGTAAGTGGGACCCAAGACTTTAAAGTATCCCCTCTTCAAACTCGGTAAACCGGGTCAGCAACTTAGCAGTTATAATATCACAAGTGTGCTTGGAATGTTCTATAGTAGCCATTTGTCAGTCAAATTATGCTGCAATCACACGGTAGTGGAAGCAGGTACAAAATATACAGCATGAAGCACTGTTCCTCCTGTAATTAGGAAAACAGGTCTAAGGAGTGGTAAATAGCGGATTAACCAGCTCCTGTCACCAGCTATAGAGAAAAGCAGCCATCTTGGCCACTGCTCGGACATGCCCCCCCATCAGTATTCTTTTTAATATCATATTACATCAAAGTAATTTATACTGCTAACTATTTAAAAATCCATTTAAAATGTTACCAGATCATTTCCCCACATTTCTATACAAACACAGCATATTTCATATTCAGCACTGCACTGCATCCCAACAGGAATATAATATTTAATATTTCTAATAAATCCTGACTGCATGAATCTCATCCATTCAGATCTGAAATAAAATTATTAGTGTTATTAATCATTGCTTTTTAGGTCCACAAATCTTCATATTCATATGCTTAAAAAAAAAAAAAAAAACACAGAGGCTAAGACATTTTATGCTTTTTGTCTGAAGTATGTTTTACTGAAATCTAAGTACAAGTTATTTTAAACAGTGAAATTTGAAATTATAATGCAAGCCATGTGTTTTTGCTGTGTGTTATCCTCCCCCAGACGTATGTCTGAATTACGTATATTCAAGTGTCAGCAGTTATGAGTCTTTGCATCTCATTTGGCTTCAAACGATTCAGTGAGCCATTGTGTTATCACATGTGTCTGTAGGCATGTTTCTGTTCAGATTAGAAATATTTGGTGAAGGATTTCAAAGGACTCCTGAGCATATCCTCCCATAAAGCACAGACCAGTGACTCTGCCAACCATAGGGTTCCTGTAACTTAGGTACTATGTTTATCTTTGTTTGAAAAGATAATTGAGTTGCAAGAGAAATCTAGCTATCTATATGCAATTTACCTGTACCCTGACATAATTCCCCCTTACAATTCAAATAGATGTAGGACACATGTGTTTGAATTGGCTTAAAGTCAGCGGTACTTGGTGAGGGTTTTGACCGCATTATAGACAGTCTTCTATGTAAATAGTCCATCATTTTTGAGCCTTCATGCTTATCAGCTAGGCTTTAAACTACAGTATGTCTTTAGTGCATTTTGGGATATGACACTTCATTCTCCCTCTATGACTTGTAGTTGGGACCTAGGATGACACGCTCGCAACTGATTGATATGGACCCATTTATCTATGAAACTATACATTTTGGTTATCCTTATTTTATAGGCCACTGGAGCTATTTTGTCAGTAATGACAAAAGGACCTTTCCATGATGGGAGAAATTTCTTCTCCTTAACCTGATCTCTTCCAAAGTTATAAAGATAAACTTTATCATTTATTTCCTATTTCTTTTTGGACGTCTTGAGATCATTATAGGTTTTAGTGGCAGTGGCGGCTTTCTCTAAGTTCCTTTGAGCAAATGCAAAGGCATATTGCAGGTTCTTTCTTAGGTTCTCCACATATTCATGTGTATTGGCAGCGTTTATCAAGTTTTGGTCTGATGTACGGTACAGTAGATGCTGAGGTAGAACCATTCTTCTACCAGTCATCAGTTCAAAAGGTAACATCTTGGTAGCACTACTTGGAGTTGCTCTTAATGCCATTAAGACTAGAGGTAGTTTTACATCCCAGTCTTTACCCGTTTCACTTACAAACTTTTTGAGGATTTTCACAATGGACTGGTTGTAATGCTCTACACCACCACTTGAGGCAGCTCTATAAGAAATATGGAGCTTTCTTTTTACCCCTAGTATTTTCCACATTTTGGTCATCACTTCGCTAGTGAAGTGGGTTCCCCGATCTGATTCGATTCTTTGGGGCAAACCAAATCTGGAAAACACGTGATTGATGAGCAATGCTGCGCATGTTTCAGCACTATTGTTAGGTGCACTGATGCACTCTACCCATTTAGTTAACAGGCATGTCACTGTTAACATGTATTTGTTACCTCTTGATGACCTAGTTACTGGACCAATAAAATCAATTTGTATATTTGACCATGGCATTACCATCCCCCTTTTCTGCAATGGCACTCTATGCGTTGGCGCAGTGGGTTGGAACTGTGGGCAGATTAAACAACCTTGACAGTAGGTTTGAACATCTTTCAACATGTGTGGCCAGAATGCATAATCACTCATTATTTCCTACGTGAGTTTGGCACCACGATGACCAGATGTGGGAGCATCATGGGCATGTTGAAGCACTCTGACCTTGGTGGGTACTACCCATTGCTGGATACCAGTTTTGGAGGTTCTAATTAACAAACGATCCTGTAACTTGAATTGTGATCTGGATTTCATTAAGATTATAAGATCTTCTTTGCCAATGCAATCATCTTTTGAGAAGGGATTGCTTTCAGGATCTTCTATGTGTTTATAGAAGATGCCTACAATGGGGTCTTTTTTTTGACTAGTGATCAGGTCCTCACTAGGAGAATCCTGACTCCATTGCACTAGGTTAGGCTCACTCTGTTGTTTAGCCTGGTTTCTGGTAATGGCTTCTACTTGAATAGCACCCATTAAGTGGTCAATATTAAGGAGTTCTCCAGTTATGGCTCCTTGTTTGGCTAATGAATCTGCAAGGTCATTGGCTTCCTTATCAGGACCTAGAACCCTGGAATGACCCTTGGTCTTTTTCCAGTGTATGGTTAAATCATTGGATACCACCAGATTATCAATCTCACAGAACAAATTGCCATGCTTGACTGGTTTGTTATTGCTTTTCTGCATGCCATTTCTTTTCCAAGTTGGCAGGTATTCAACAAAACTGTCACGCACATAATTTGAGTCTGTAATGATTACAAATTAATGAATACCATGTTCAATAGCCATTGAGTTCTGCAACTTGACTGGATCTTGGCCAAATGTTGAAACCTATAGATATATATGGGAATCCATTTGCCCAAGTTATACCAATGCCAGCGACTAGTCTGCACTCATTATCAATAGTGGCATGGTAAGAACAACCATCAACATATACCCAACGTAATGTTTGACAATGGTCCTCATTGTACATTGTATATAGGGAAAGCAATTGTTCCTCCAGGAAATCATCTTCTGATAATTCTTCCCCAGGATCTTTAGCAGTACAGTCGTGGAGCTCGGCAAGCCCCTGGATTCTTTTTATTCTTTTTGTAGCGAATTTCTAAGGGCCAGCCTTGTATGGAAAGGGTCCACGCTGTTATGTGGCTATTAGACAAATTCCCATCTGTTATTCTCTCACTTTGTAAATATAGCAAAAGCTGGTGGGCCTTTTCTACAATACTTTTCTCGCCCTGTATGTAGCTGCGGAAATTTTGTAGATCCCATACAGTAGATAAGAGGGCTTTTTCGCAATCGCTAAATTTTATTTCTACTGGGGATAAAGTTTTGCTCGCATAAGCAATGACTTTACTTAAATTATCATGATTTTGGTATAAAACAGCACTCATGCTTATATCTGTGTAACCTGTTTCTAAGAAGACAGGTTTACCACCTTCAGGGTACGCTAAGCAAGGTGCATGAGTGAGTTTCCTCTTCAGCTCTCTGATGGCTGTCTCTTGAGTCTCACTCCAGTGCCATTTTCAAGTAGTAGTGGTTTAGCTAATTCTGCATAATTATCAATGAATTTGCGAGAATAATTCGTCATACCCAGGAATAATCTCAATTCCTTTAAGTTAGTTGGGTTTTTAGAATTTATGATAGCTTCCACCTTTTTCTTCAGAGGATTTAGCCCTTCAGAAGTAACTTCATGTCCCAAGATGTTTACACAAGTGCGGCACCATTGAGCTTTTTGTAGGGATAATTTGACACCTGCCCTTTTAAGTTGTCTGAGGACATGTTTATGCTCTGTGATGTGTTTTTCAAAGTCTGTGCTTTTGATTAAAATATCATCAACATAAGATAAGGTCCCCCTTTCCAGTGCATCAGGCATAGCCTTATGCATGAATACAGCAAATTCATGTCCAGAATTTATGTATCCAAAAGGAAGTCTCTGAAATGCATACTGGACCTTTTGGAATGAGAATGCCAGCTTATACTGGTCCTCCTCATGTACCTTTATGGCCCAATATCCCTGTGCACAATCAATGGCAGTGAATATTCTGGATCCCTGCATCTGCGCTAGGCACTGGTCAATATATGGCACAGGCCAGCCAGACATGTACACTCGTTTGTTTAGCTGCCTTAAGTCTGCAAGAGAATCATATGAGGCTAAAGGAAGTCTGTATTGTTTAACAAAGACAGGTGGCGCATTGGGATCTGTTTGTATTCTTGCAATGTGCAAGTCTGTAGTCCCACAGTCATAAGAATCCCTAGCAAACATATCCTTGTACTCCATCAGGAGTTCTCGCAGCTGTTGGCGTTCTTCATCGCTGGAACAGCCATTAGCTAAAGATATTTGCTTTTCGACTATTTGCTGAAATCCTGGAAAGATTTCAGGCTGTCCTATTTCATAGGCTTCTTCCAATCTAGAGGTGAGATCCCCTTAATTATAATTTACGTTGCCCCCATGACTCTGGGTATTGGGGTATTCTTGATCTTTGATTGGCTGATCAAACACTAGAGATGCTTCATCGAATTTACAGATGCCTTCCTCTGAGCTGAAGGGATAAATAGACGGAATTGTAAAGAGACCCTCTGGCATAGATGCAAAGGATTGTTCTATTAACTGTTCTTCAGTTAAGTATCCTTCAGGTATTAGCCCAATTATATTATTCTGGAATCCAAAAGTGTAATAACTTTATTCCAGTGCATATCCTAAGGTAGTCCCCTTGGATAAGGTTATATCCTGTGGGGTCATGTTATGTACAATAACATGTATTGGAATAGTTCAAATTTTTACCAAAGGAGTGTGGGCCATTGTTATACCCAGATTTTGTATTCTATGGGAGAGGCAAATTAGTGTTTCAGAAGTTTTTAATTTCTGACCTCTCTTTACCTGTAATGGTAAAAGAAATTTTTCAGCCCCAGCAGGAATTATAATATTGTTAGACACCTGCATATTTAAAGCATATGGCAATTGATGGTTTGATTTCAGGGCTGCACTTTCATCCTGAAATACTTCAGGGTCCCCCTTTAACCTTCTCCAGAGGCAAGAGTTAATCAAACCTATTTGTATGGCATATCTATGTAAGATATCATTGCCAACGTATATTTGATTATGGGGAGTATTTAAAACTAAAAACAGGTGTTTCACTGATTTATTGCCTATAGAGACAGATAATAAGCACTTAGCTGTGATGTTATAGCTTTCAAACCTGTCATCCAGGTTGTGGACACAGTGGTCTTGGGGAGAAATATATTTAATCACTTTAGGTTCAGCTATCTGCGCTAATAAGCCTTTGCTTATATAGCTAGCTTCCTGTTTTAAGTTCAATTTGGCATACTTTGTTGTACCAAGGTCATGCACTTGTATAGGGATAAATAGATCCTCTTTAACTCTCTCAATCCCTGCGAGGTATTGAGCATGGTTTCCCCCCTTAGGGATTTTATGACCCCCCTTTTGGAGAGATATGGTTAATACTTCGCCGTCTAAGGAAATATTCGCTATCTTCCCAGGCGAAATTTTTAAAAGTATTACCATCAGAGCCACTTAAAGGAGTCTGATCATCTATTTGTAAAATAGTGATTTCAGGTACAGGTACAGAGTTATTCCTGAAATTAATCTCCACAGCATCTGGCTTCTCTTCCACCACGTGACAGTTATGTCGGGTGCGAGATACACCGGATTGCTCATAATTTATTGGCCGTTTTACTTGTGACCAAATTACATTATTTATGCAATCAATTATGGTGCTTAATCGCTTCAGGAGATCACTACCAATTATTAAACAATCAGTTGGCAGATCCACTATAATGACAGGGTGTCTTATGACCCTGTTCCCCAGTTTAAATTTTAACCAGGCCGTACCGTAGACTTTTAGAGAGTCACCCCCAACTCCTATTAGATAACCATCAAATTCTTGCATTTTAGGTTTGTGGGGTGTTAGCTCATTTAGCTGTGTGTAGTACCTGTGGGATAAAATAGTTGCCTGAGACCAAGTATCAATTAATCCCATGATAGGGTTGGAAACTGAATCCTGCAGCTCAGCTAATACATAATATCTCCCTGCAGTTTCTACCATTTCACACATAGAATTGGCATGATTGCACACTTGTTTTACCTGAATCCACTGTGTTGCCTGATGCAGAGGAAACTTCATACCTACCGGTCTCCTCTATGACAGGGTCCACTGGGTTCTTGTGTACTGCATCTGTGAAAATAAGGTTAAGAGAACGCTGCAAAGGAAGAGATTTGTTAATGCTTTCTGGCCGAGGTTGCTCATCATCACAGCTAAATCGTCCGTTTCCGGTCTGTGGGGAGAGAATATGATTAGTACCATTATTGACATTTATCATTTTATTTTGTATATCTCTCCCCTCCCTTTCAGGTGATACTGCAGTATTTATGACTGTGCCTGTGGCCCACTGCTGGCCACTGGCTGTACCCCTAAAAAAGGATTGCTAGGTTGCTGAGCCGTAAATGCTTGACTCATATTAGCGACTTGTTCGCTCAACCAATTTCGCTGGGTACTAAGCTGATCTACTTGATCGTACAAGTTACCTCTACCCCTGGGCCTATCCCTTGATGCCCCATAGTAGTGATTCCTGGGCCCTCAGGTCCCCTCAAAATCAGGGCTGCTGTTTCTATTCTGGCATGGTTGTCCCTGGGGTTCAACTTGTTTAGCGTTAGTATTTTGGGGAGCACTATTTACTTGGGGTATCTGGTTACCCTGAGAGTATTTTCGCCATTTATTTTATCTACCCTTGCGGGTATACCAATTATTTTGTGGGTATTCTCTTTGGGAGTAATTATTTACTTGGGTATGTCCCCCACTTTGGGTATAGTCTCTCTGCGCCTCAGCCCGTGTTGGGGGAGGGGTAGAGTTAAACCTCTGTGGAGATGGCCTGTTTCCTCTGGCCACCTCCGCATAGGTTTTCTTTTTAGACTCCAAATTGAGTGGGCTAGGTGACACCCTAGTTTCAGCCACTACTTTAGGATTGGGCTTTCGCTCCCTTTTATCCCCCTGTTCACCGGACTGCTGAATAGAGTATAACTTTGTACTCTCTTTGATCAGCCATTCCAATGAGCAGTTCTCATCAAAATCTCTAGCTAAATTAATTTTGATGGGTGCGGGCAGTGCTTCAAAAAATAAATTCACAAATTCTGAGCATTCAAATATGGGATTATCTTCAGCCATACTGTACGCACTTTTCAGTATAGAAAGGAACTCTTTGCTTTGATTTGCACTACATTTTAAACCATATACAGCTATTTTCGCTGCAGTTTTAGTGCGATGTTGCCCAAATTCCTTTCTGCACTGTCGCTTTGTCTCATCCCAGGAATGAATATTCATATCCTTTAGTGAAGCAAAGAATTTGTGATATTTACCTTCAAATACTCAGGGTAGAAATTCAATTTTTAACTGCTCACTTGTAACATTCATTGTAGATAAAACATTTTCAAAGGCCTCTAAGTGGTCAATTATGGAAGTGGCCCCCCCTTTGGAAAATGGGCATACTGCATTCTTTAGGAATTTAATTATTGTAGGGGTGTCATACACTTTATTTAGTACATTACTGGATTTCATTTGGAACTTATTGTTTGAGTTAGGGTGCCTTTCATCTGTCCTATTTTTACTATGCTGAAATCTTACCCGTGTATTTTTATATGGGCTGTCTGAGAAGCTAGCCCCCCTTTCTGACCCGCTATAGTAACTGACCTCTTCCTCTGAGGCGTAATAATCATCTTGTCCTCCAGAGTTAGGTAATTGCCTAGGGGAAAAAGTTATCTCTGGGCCTGAATTAGGGCTATAATTTGGGTACTTTTGTCTATCCTCCCGCCTGGTATCTGGAAACTAATTTCTGACCCAGTCCTTAATTGAGTTAAACATTTCAGCATTAGTGATATTGCTTAAAGGTACCTTATTACTGATGATTTGTCTCTTTAATTTATTTATTTCTTGTTCATATCCTTTTTCAGCCTCACAATATCTAGCTTTTAAAGTTTTATTTTCATTTTGGCATTTTCATATTCTTCTTCTAAAGCTTTAAATTCAGCCACTAATTTCTGTTTATATTTATTTAAGTCAGAAACCTTTTTATTAGCTTCTAGAACCTCTACCTTTCCGTGAATAAAGGCTTCTTCAAATTCTCTTAATGAATAATTTTCATCCCTTAGTCGTCCTAATTGTCTGTCTTGTCCTGCCATTTGGCTAGACATCTCACAGCTCAAATACATTAGGATCGGCTAAGTTTTGAAAATTAATTCATCACGCCCCCTAAATTCCATGCATTTATTAAGTTGCAGTAAAATTTGGTATAATTCACTATCTTTGAACCACATATCTCTAACCAAATCTTTGGCCTTAGCTTTACACCCCTTAATATACATGGAGACATCGTCCCCAATATCAAGTATAGTCATGAGGTGGTTCATGGCTTCTAATTTGAGAGTTTTTGCCTGAACCATTTCATGGATAGAGGATCTTGGGGAGGGCACAATTTCATCATGTACAGAAACGCTAGTATTACTTTTTGCTGAAGACATCGTTATTTTAGTGTTGTACTTGATAAGATAAAAACGCTAATATAATTCTGACCAATAAGAGAGAAAAAAAAATATATCTAAAAAAAAATATTAATATTAATTTTGAAATATGAAAAAATTATATTTTTATTAATTTTGAAATATAAAAAATTAATATTTTTATTAATTTTTCAAAAATTAATTTTTAATAATATTTCAAGATATTAATATTAATCCTGAAATATGAAAATCAATATTTAAATTTTCAAAAAAAAATAATAAAAAAATTATATTTTCAAAATATTAATATTACATTTTTTCTCTTTTTTATAATAATTTCTATTTACTACAAATATATCATATTAATATGATAAATATTAATAATATCTCATGCAATGCCTCCAAATAATATGTCAGTATATAGCCGGGTTATAACACAATATATTTAATAATTATCCTATTATATAAACCCTCAATCAATATGCATATACTAGAAACCATAAAATTAATATAAATTCCTGAATTCTTTTTATTAGTTAATATCTATAAACACATTGAAATATATTTGTAGGAACCAGGATATGAGTCAATACTATACACGTTTAAAACTATTAAAATATGCTATGCCAAGTTCATAAAAGTTGCCTTATTCACAATAGCCTCCCAAATCAGAGTTGCATTTAAAATATCACAATGAGACTAAAATATAAGCTACTAACATTCAACAGTACAAACAGCTATATAGCTACCATTGATTCTAATACAATTCTAATTAGGACACTAAAAGTACATATATTCTTAATGTAAATATTTACTTTAAATGTCCATTTATTTAAACTGAAATAAATTCTAAGTTACTTATAATTAAAACTAATTCTAAGGAGGAACTTCTGGGCAGCGGCCATAATAGGTCACAGTTTTGTGTGCTGCTCCAGCCTTGAGAGATTTTGCTTGACAAAGAACTGGAAATATTCGCCATCTGGCAAGAAACTAAGCTTCCTGTACTTAAGCTAATCATTCTCTACCTAGTCATCCTAGTTTTGTCTAGATAGCTGCCAGCACCAGAGCACTGGAGCATACACTGAGGTTGCGGCCTACGACTAAACCCCCCAGCAGAGATCCCTCAGGGCTCTGCCGTTTTACAACGCCATGGTTGCGTTGAAATAACCTAACATTTTAAAGACTTTCCTAAAACACTACAGCCCAACCGCATCTAATAACCGTTGGAGGAAGATAATGAGGGATTCACAATGGAAGACTTCGGCATCATTATGCAAGCTCTCTTAAAAGAATATGAGGGGATGATGGCTGAAAGATTTGCTCAATTCTCGAGGCTTGCCTGACCTACAGATAAAGGCACATCCGCTGACCCTGCAGACAAGACAGGAGAAACAGAGAAGGCTAAATACATAGATCAGCAGCAGCACTTATCGGGCAACCCTTCGGATCCAGATGGGGCATACACATCTCACTTTCCACCACCCCAGGGGGTTCAGCTGGCTCCCAAGAGTGGGACACGAGCCAGGTACAGGAGCGATCAAGGACCTGCGCTGCCGCAATTTTGCCTTCAGCCCCTACACTTACCCTTATACAAGGTAAATTGCCATTGAGTCCTCCTAACATCCTAGCCCGAGGGATACAGCAACCATTAGTCATGGCTAGTGGAGTTAGACCCTCCGGCCTGCAGCTGCTTCCTATCCCCAGACACCGAAGGGCATCTCACTTTTACAGAAACAAAGCACTGATTGCCCCTGTGTCACCAGAGTCGTATAGTATTTTACTGGGGCTTGTAACAGAAGAGTGTAGCATCAGGGCAGTTGTTGCAGAAGATTTAGCACCTCCGCAGCTTTCATTATACTCTCGAGGAATGAAGCATGATAATAGCTTACCCCTCACAACCTATCTCTACCACGAGATCGGGATCGCACTTCATGAGGACTATCATTACTTTACAAATGGAACTCACGTAAATGCAAAGAGACTGACCTACAGTACCCTTATAGAAAAGATGGTCAGAAGTTTGGATCAAAGACTAGGGGCTCCATGTACTAAGCCGTCAATTCATCAGTCATTGTAGACGCGGCTAAACTCGCCGTTACTCGCCGCGGGCGAAATGGTGTCCGCTGTTACTATGTACTAATAATCCCACAATAAATAGACACGTCTAGCCCGCCGCGAGCAGTGGCGGAATATTGATAAATTTGACGCCTTGCTCGCCGCAACTAAGCTGATGTACTTAACTTTTTTAACTAAAAAATCCTATCTGAAAACATAAATCACTTTGGAATATACTGTCGCTTGTTACAGCTACAATTCAATGACACAATACAATAAATTAGCATCAGCTATGGAGGGATTACATTGCACTAATCACATTATGTAAAAGAGTGAGAGCAGCTGTAGACACTAGTGTGATGTCACAAAGATAATGTATTACCTATAATATATTGTCTGTAATAACTTTGATCATAAACTTTATTTATTTGAAACCTTTGATAATTGAAGAGCAACAACTGTTATGTATTTAACTGTTTATCATGAGTGATTTTTAATAACCTTAATTCTTAAAAAAAGTAGAAGACAAGTTAATAAAGAAAGTTTTTTATTGATCAACTGAAACTTTAATCTTCAAAATATTGTTCTGAAACCATGTCCCTTGTTGCCATACCACGCCTATTAGCTTGTTCTACACATATTTCTTCTGGTAAATCATCAGCATCTATGGTATCTTCATCTTCTAATGGACAGCCTCTTTTTATTGCTATATTGTGCAGTATGCAGCAAACCAATATAATTTTTGCAACTTTCTCAGGTGCATACTGCATAGCACCACCAGAACGATCAAGACATCGAAACCGCATTTTCAAAAGACCAAAAGTCCTCTCAATAACCCCCCTGGTAGATCGGTGAGCTTCATTGAAACGTACTTGACTTCTGGTCTGTGGGTTGTTATAGGGAGTCAACAGCCATTCTGTACATGAGTACCCTTCATATCCTAATAGAAGATATAATAAATATAAATATTAATATAAAAATAATTATAAAGATTGAGAACTATACAATACAAATTTAAAATATACAGATTACAGTCGACAAATTGGGCGCAATTTTTGTACATTGAAATGAGAGACAAATTAGACGCCAGTTATGCTTACCTAGAAGCCATCCTTCAGGCATATTTCCGTCCTCGAACTTCCGGTATAAGCCAGTCTGCCTTAAGATGTAAGAATCATGACAGGAGCCAGGAAATTTAGAACGGACACTGATAATCCTCATGTTGGGGTCACAGACCATCTGGACATTCAAGGAATGGAAATGCTTTCTATTCCTATAGATCTCCTCACGAGCTTGAAGTGGTCTTACAGCAACATGGGTACAGTCTATGGCACCTAGGACATTGGGCATCCCAGCCATCCTATAGAAATTTGACTTTATAGATTGCCATTCTTCAGGGGTAGATGGCAAACAAACATATCGATGAAAAATAACCATCATAGCCCCAATGACTTTGAATAAGTGGCGTGAAAAAGCAGATTGACTCATTCCAATAATGACGCTAGAAACTGCCTGAAAGGAGCCTGTTGCCATAAAATGCAATGCAGCTAATAGTTTCAGAAGTCCCGGAATAGCTTGTGAACGAGCCGTCATTGGCTCCAAATGATCTTCAATCTCTCGATACAGGTGTAATATGGATTCACAATCAAGCCGGAATCTCCTTATGATCTCTCGGTCAGAAAGGCCGTGCAAACCAACCCGTGGAAGGAATACACGGGGGACACGAACTCTCCTTCTTCTAACCATTCGATTAGCGACATTTCCAGTATTCTGTCTTCTAGCCCGGATTTGCATCACACAGAGAATAAACAAATACAGAATTCTCTCCATAGCTGCTGAAATGAACAATGTAAGTACAATGCTGATATTACTGCCTTTTATATATGTCTAGACTGGCGTCTAGAGTGACTTTCCTATTGTTTTGTACCTTGCCCGCCACCTAAAAGGTGGAGAGGCAAAAATAACGAGGTGGGGGCGGAAATTGACGCAAGCGGACAAATAGATTTTTTAGTACATTCGTTTTTGGCGAGTTGGTGGTCAAATGTGTCTAATTACAGTGAAAAATGGAGAGGTAGCGAGGTTTGGCGGATAAGTACGCTCGCAATTTTAAAGATGCGAGTTTGAACATAGTTGACGGCTTTGTACATATCAGATTTGTTGCGGGTAGCTCGCTGACTGCTTAGTACATGGAGCCCTAGGTGTAGGATAGCTGCACACTGAATATGTCAGTTACGAGACTACAGGATACATGTGTTCTCAAACCTAACTTGTGAAGAGGCTGCTAACAAAATGTTTTTTATGACGACTGTTTTTAGTCTGAGACATTGAACCAGACTTTTCCATTCTCCCTGAATAAGTTAGCATATTCCCACTTCAGGAACCTCTACTTGAGAGGATTCCCTGAGCGCTTCAACTTAGTTTTGCAGTATTTTATTTTAATAAGCCTTATCATCAGCTGTAGGTGTGTGGGTGTATACATATGTATATATGTCTGTCTGTGTGTGTATTCATATAACTATCTTGCTAGAGATAAAAGTTAATAGATCTCCTAATACATCTATGTTATATAGGCAGATAGACCTATTTATGTTTTCACTTACACTAGAGTCACTCATGGAAGTTAGTCCTCTGATTTCTACTATGAATATAGCCTTTGTTTCTTACGCTACTTGAAACCGGAAGATGTTTGAAAATAGATTTATATTTAACATTGTTCATCTGTCAATAATTTAATTAAATGATTTTATGACTTCTCTTTCTGAGTCCAGGAGAGGCCCTTATTCATCTCATTCATATGTTAAAATTTGACTTTTGAATATATTATACCATATAAACTTCCAAGGTTCTTACGACACTGATAGTCAAGGTCTAAGAGTGGCCTTAATATGATATGGAGGTTAAAAAGAAACAAAAAACTGAGAGATTTGTTTACTGTTTTTATATATCTTTACAGCTCAGGTACAGAACAAACAACCTTTAGATTTTTGTTATGCTGGCGATACTTCAAGTTGATGATTTGATTGATCCAGATCTATGTTGCTATTTTATACATTATATATTGGTACATTCATCTTCATACAGATTGATTTAGAGTGGTCCTGATGTATTCTATTTTTCTTATGTAATGGATCAATATTTGAAGTGAAGTACTCCTTTGTGTTATTTCCCTTAACTATATGTACCTGTAACATTGTCTCTCAATAAAAATATTTATATAAAAAAAAAACAATTCTAAGATATATATATATATATATATATATATATATATATATATATATATATATATATATATATATTGCAAATATAAACAACTTAAAATTCAGGATTAGTTTAAAATATACACAGGCTATGAATGTAAGCTAAAATATAAATATGCTCTTTAAATCTATCAGTTGTAATTTAACTGCAGCGACTATGCAAATATTTTGTTTTAGACATTTATCTGTAATTAAAAACCTTTTAATACTTTATCAAAATGACCAAAATCGATAATGCAATTTTCAGAAAACTTCTTGTTTCATCTCAGAAGACAATTAAGTATATTTTGCAATCAATGAGAAGAGGTAGCTAGCCTTGCTGTATTTCAAACGCCCAGTAACCAGTTACAAGTTAGCTCAGCAGCATGTCCTTTTCCTATTTTTGTATTGACTTATATATGTTTTAATTATTGATGAAACAAATGGGTGGCCCTACGGATCTGCTTTGTGATTGGATCATTTTGGCAATGTATGTTGCCAACGGCTCTGCTTTGTGATTGGATCATTTTGGCAATGTATGTTGCTAGGGAGATGCATCTTTGTTAACAACCAATTGGCTTTTGGCTGTAATTCTTGCATCGCAACACCAGATTTTGGCCATCGGGGGGCAGCATGACAAACAAATAACAATACATTTAATCATTTCTAACATTTATCCCACACTGCCAATCCCAATATCTTCCCATATAATGATCATTTAAACAATACTATACCATTTAATTAATCACTTACAATATTAATTATAGATGGGGTAGTATCATATCATTTTTCTGATTATTTTAATATGAAACATCAGTATTCTTTTTAATATCATATTACATCAAAGTAATTTATACTACTAAGTATTTCAAAATCCATTTAAAATGTTACCAGGTCATTTCCCCACATTTCTATACAAACACAGCATATTTCATATTCAGTACTGCACTGCATCCCAACATGAATATAGTATATTTCATATTTCTAATAAATCCTGAATGCATGAATCTCGTCTATGCAGATCTGAAATAAAAAAATAGTGTTATTAATCATTGCTTTTTAGGTCCACAAATCTTCATATTCATATGCTTAAAAAAAAAAAAAAAAAAAAAACACAGAGGCTAAGACATTTTATGCTTTTTGTCTGAAGTATGTTTTACTGAAGTTTAAGTACAAGTTATTTTAAACAGTGAAATTTGAAATTATAATGCAAGCCATGTGCTTTTGCTGTGTGTTATCCTCCCCCAGACATATGTCTGAATTATGTATATTCAAGTGTCAGCAGTTATGAGTCTTTGCATCTCATTTGGCTTCAAACGATTCAGTGAGCCATTGCGTTGTTATCACATGTGTCTGTTAGCATATTTCTTTTCAGATTAGAAAGATTTGGTGAAGGATTTCAAAGGACTCGTGAGCATATCCTCCCCTAAAGCACAGACCATTGACTCTACCAATTAAAGGGTTCCTGTAACTTAGATACTATGTTTATCTTTGTTTGAAAAGATAATTGAGTTGCAAGAGAAATCTAGCTATTTCTCTGACATTGTGTCAATATATATCCCTGCAGGGGTTTATCTATCTTATTATCTGGTTCTCCTATGTTCTGTTCATCAGGAAGGGGAATCATCACGTTTGATCCAACATTTATAATATACAAAATAAACATGGCCATTCCTTTTGAAGCAATTTAAATGCTATCTTAATTAGGAAAAACGTATCTTATGTCTCATCTAAAACCTGGAATATATAGCTGTAAAGATTGACCATTTCTCTGATCACCAAATGTTTTAGGGCCATAAGAAAAGTTGTATAGGGACTTTAGCTTCACATCCCAGCAAGAAAGTGTTCCTTTTTAAATGATCTCTCCAAAGATAACCCTGAAAGCAATTTCTTTTTAAGTGACTTTGTGACCCATCCTGTGTAATCACAGAAGTGGGGGAGGATTGAATATGGGTTTCAAGTCAATTTTTGACATCAGAGTTGTAACCTTACAGTATATCTGATAAAATATGGCTTCATATATAAACACATTCTTTTGCATTATTTATATATATATATATATATATATATATATATATATATATATATATATATATATATTAGTACATATATATTAGTACACACACACACATATATATATATATATATATATATATATATATATATATATATATATATATGCAATTTACCTGTACCCTGACATAAATGTATTTTGTTAATTTAATTTTACTGTAATATTAGGTTTTAGTCTAAGACAGGTTAGGTTTTATTTTACAGGTAACTTTGTATTTAGTTTAACTAGGTAGCTAGTAAATAGTTAATAACTATTTACTAACTAGTCTACCTAGTTAAAATACATACAAACTTACCTGTGAAATAAAAATAAAACATAAGCTAGATACAATTTAACTATTAGTTATATTGTAGCTATCTTAGGTTTTATTTTACAGGTAAATATTTATTTACTTTTAAATAGGAATAATTTAGGTAATTGTAATTTTTATTTGGGATTATTTTAATTATGTTAAAGTTAGTGGGTGTTAGGGTTAGGCTTACGTTAGGGTTAGGGTTAGACTTAGGGTTAGGTTTATGGGTTAATAACTTTAGTATAGTGGCGGCGACATTGGGGGCAGCAGATTATGGGTTAATAGGTGTAGTTAGGTGGCGGCGATTTTGGGGGAAGCAGATAAGGGGTTAATAACAGTAATGTAGGTTGCGGCGATGTTAGGGACAGCAGATTAGGGGTTAATAAGTGTATATAGGTGGTGAAGACATTGGGGAAGAGATTAGGGGTTACGATGCAGGAGTGTGGCGGTTTAGGGGTTAATATGTTTATTATAGTGTTTGCGATGAAGGAGGGACTCTGTTTAGGGGTTAATAGGTAGTTTATGGGTGTTAGTGTACTTTGTAACAATTTAGTTATGAGTTTTATGGTACAGCTCTGTAACGTAAAACCCATAACTACTGACTTTCAGTTTACGGTACGGATCTTGTAGTTATAGGCTGTACCGCTCACTTTTTGGCCTGGACAGTCAAACTCATAATACCGGCGCTGTGGAAGTCCCATTGAAAAAAGGACTTTTTAAAAAGTGCGGTAGCTATGTTGCGTGACGGCCAAAAAAAGAGTGCGGTACAGCTATACCTACAAGACTTGTAATAGCAGCGGTAGTGAAAAAGCAGCATTATGAGGCTTTTTCACTCATAACGCAAAACTCGTAATCTAGCCTAAGTATTTAACTGTGTATTTACTGTAAATAATTCACATTCCAATAATATTTATTTAAAAGTAATTAGAATATATTCTACTATTTGAAGAACATTGGAATGTGAAATATTATTATTTCATGTCTGGTTAGTGCACTTGAGAATATGCAATTAGGTTTGTGCGACTTGTTGGGTGTTGTTTTTCACTTTTCTTGCTCCATTGAAGTCTATGGGGAATACATTAAGGCAGGTGTGATATTCTAACTTCTGCTTTTTGCGCACGTTGGGTTAGTTTGCAAGTGTAAACTTTTTACTTTCAACTTGAAGTACGCGTGGTACCAGACGCACACAAAAAGCCGGAGTCGAGCACAGTTAACGTTGAAGAGGGAGCGATAATAATCTAGCTCTTTATGTTTAATTACATTTTTAGTTTAATTTCCTTTAAAACAAATCTGAGTGTTCATGTATTGCAGAGCAATATTCTACATATTTAAGCAGAATTATAAAGAACTTCCAAATATGCACTCACATTCCAAGGAACTATAATTAGCCCTCTGCCAGGACAAAGTGATGGTATTTTTGTCCTTCCAAAGAATTACATTGTTTTATGGTGAAATACTTCCTTAACTTATTAAATGAGACAAATATTATTAGGTAAACTCACATTTAGGGAGGCTCTTCATTTCCTTCCTACTGAGGTCAATGCAGGTAGCTACTAGAGTGAGGAATCAGCCCTTAAGTCTGCACTTCCATTTCTAACAGAATATGGAAAGCCGTAACTTTAAATTACCGTATTTTCCGGTGTATAAGACAACTGGGCGTATAAGACGACCCTCTACTTTTCCTGTTAAAGTATAGGGTTTGGGCTATACTCGCCGTATAAGACTACCCCTCTCAACACAGCAGCACACCAAATAAAAATTAAAAAACATCAGATTTAATTTCAATATGTACTGTATTCACCACCACATGTATCTGCTCACCAGATAGACTGCCTTCCCTCAAAATCACCAATCCCAGTATACAACATTCAGCCAATTACGGCAAGCAATGTATTTCCGAGGCATACTGCATGCAAAGCCTGCTTGGATTAGTTAGGTCAGCTCTCCCTGCAAGCCCAGCCCTCCTTGTCTCCAAGACGATCTGAGCGGTAGTGCGCAATGTGAGTACACATGAGAGCAGGAGAAGGGTCGGCACCAGGAGCGGCTAGCCGGGATGCAACGCACGGTGGCTCAGCTAGAGGGCGCCTGTCTCTGAAGTTTCAGTAAGCCGTATACAGGCTTATAAGACAACACCCGGCGTATAAGATGACTCTCGACTTTTAAGAAGATTTTCATGAGTTAAAAAGTCGTCTTATACACTGGAAAATATGGTACATTAAAAGGAGAAAAAAATAATGAAGGTATATTGCAAATATGTTTTACTGCATATATTTAATCATTTTTTTCAATTACAACCTCCAAGGGTCCAGTGAGCAAAAACTCACGGGCATGAAGATAAATCACGCAAAACCTTTGGGATTTTTTTAGACGTTACATATTATGTAGTTGTCTCTCATTCACACCCAGAACCATGCAAGACAAAATAAGATAAAAAGCAATCTCAGCACTGACTAACCATCTTAGATCATCTCATTTGAGAGGATCGCTTTAGATTAACGGTCCCTATGTGTTTAATATACCTTTAAAATAAATATGCTTATGGAAATGATAAAAACATGGAAATTTAAAATTAATATGTTAAAATAGTAGTAATTTTAGTTACTATTTCGTTAAGTGGCACACTTTAACGGTCCAATTATCTAAAACTCTCCCCTCAGGTAGGATGATCTAAAAAGTCTTGTCAGTAGGGTGTGGTCCCTTTAAGAATTAGAAACACAAGCTTGATGACTGTTTATCACACCATGCAGTGATCTGTATGTGGGTGAGAAACTTCTGCATTACAATGAAAAATATAAAAAAAATCCAAAGGATTTGTTTGATTTCTCTCCATGACGGCTATTTTATGATCATCATGCCCTAAGTCAGAAGTCTGCATAAATCATCTGAAACAGATTCTGTTTGATAAACACTTTAATTGTCTGGCAACTTGGATCCACATTTTCCTGTGATATCACCACTATTTTGCCAACATACATTTCTCTGAATATGATCAGCTTTCTTAAAGGGACATGAAACCCACATTTTTTTTTCATGATTCAGAGAGAGCATGTTATTTTAAATAATTTTCCAATTTACTTCTATTAACAAATTTAAAATAAATGCATTTTATACAGCTCCTTTTAATAATGCGAGCTACCATTTTGGAGCCTAGGTTTCACTTTAGGTATCTAAATGAGCGTTGCTGCACATATATCAAACACACGTCATTACTGGAATGCAGTGAAAGCTAGATTTCAACATGGCAGCACCTATAACTAGATGGAGGCAGAGAATAATTTCAATGCTATGCTTATAAAATGTATTTAGTATTTAATGTACATTTAATATTGTCTTAATTTTACAAAATATTAATATTGTAATCAATAGATTCCTAGATTAAAATCAATTAATTCAGAAAAAAAATTTGCGTAATGCTCAGTTCATGTTGTTTCAGATAGCAAAGACAATTTACATTTATAAGAAAATTGAGGTTATATTCTATCCTAGTCAATTAGTGGAATCCTGCACACCTTTATTAAACTTTCCCAAAGGTTTAAATACTAAGCACAAATAAGGTGGCGCAAATAAAAAAACTTGCTGATTCCTCTCTTAGAAAACACAACCCCTTATAAATGTTTCTTACACTTATAGAGCTCATATATATAAAAATATTTGCATATATATATATACTGTATATATATATATATAAATATATATTGATGGTGAAAAAAAGTGTTTATATTATATAATTTTGACAGTTTCTAAACCACTTTCATAAGTCTAAATCCACCTCCCAAGATTCTTCTTACTAGCTCTTTTTATAACACTTTACCTTGAAAGTTCTGATTATGTCCAACCTTAAATATATGGATATAAATATATAATCATCAAACTCCAAAATATATTTCAAGTTATATTTTCCACTAAATAATTTTCTTATACAATTTAAAAACACATATTCTTCCTTGAAAACTAAATAATAAAACTATAAAAGACTAAAATGACACCGGTGTCTAATTAATACATCTTAATGAAAAAATAAATCATGTATTAATACATCCTAATGAAAACTAATGACTAATAAGTCATGTATTATATATCTTCCCAATGCATACAACTGCTTAAAAAAATCTTATATTAAGACTACTATATATGAGCTCTATAAGTGTAAGAAACATTTATAAAGGGGTGTGTTTTCTTAGAGAGGAATCAGCAAGTTTTTTTTATTTTTGTACAAAGAAAATGTACATGTAAGCAACATATCACACACTTCCTCCCTGGAATTAGAACATCTGGAAAAATACTACTAACGGCATGGGATTCAGAGGTTTATAAGAACCATGCCCATGAGATAAATTCAATGTAAATACGATCACAATTGGACATTTTCGTTGCTTATTAGTGGCATTTTTTCTTTTCTTTGATTTTTACAAGGAAAATGGCCCTTTGCATGATATGAGCCAGCCCTGATTTTCTGGTCATAATCAAAAATTATTAATACTTGACACACTTTTGGGCTCTTTTTCACTTGATAAACCCCAGGCAACACTTTTGACTCATTACTGAGTACCACAAAAGCTTTTTGAATGTTAAAGGGACACTGAACCCAAATCTTTTCTTTTGTGATTCAGATAGAGCATGCAATTTTAAGCAACTTTCTAATTTACTCCTATTTTTCTTCGTTTTCTTGCTATGTTTATTTGAAAAAGAAGGCATCTAAGCTTTTTTTTGGGTTCAGACCTCTGGACTGCACTTTTTTATTGGTGGATTAATTTATCCACTAATCAGCAAGGACAACCCAGGTTGTTCACCAAAAAATTCTTTAATTTCAAATAAAGATAGAGAGATAAAGAGAATGAAAAAAAATTGATAATAGGAGTAAATTAGAAAGTTGCTTAAAATGTCATGCTCTATCTGAATCCCAAAAGAAAAAAATTGGGTACTTTGTTTTGCAAATTGGCAAACAAACTTAAATTAACTGCTGCCATATTGGATGATGTTACAAATAGTGATGTCGCGAATTTAAAATTTTTCGTTCGTGAACGGCGGACTCGAACTTCCGCAACTGTTCGCGAACGGGCGAACCGGGCGAACCCCCATTGACTTCAATAGGCAGGCGAATAGGCAGGCGAATTTTAAAACCCACAAGGACTCTTTCTGGCCACAATAGTGATGGAAAAGTTGTTTCAAGGGGACTAACACCTGGACTGTGGCATGCCGGAGGGGGATCCATGGCAAAACTCCCACGGAAAATTACATAGTTGATGCAGAGTCTGGTTTTAATCCATAAAGGGCATAAATCACCTAACATTCCTAAATTGTTTGGAATAACGTGCTTTAAAACATCAGGTATGATGTTGCATCGATCAGGTAGTGTAAGGGTTACGCCTACTTCACAGTGACAGACCAAACTCCCCGTTTAACGCACCGCAAACAACCGCAAACAGTCCATTTGCACAACCACGAGATAGATTTGATAGATACATAGATACATAGATTAGATAGATAGATCAATAGATGCAATATACATTTGATAGATACGATAGATAGATAGATTTGATGGATAAATAGATAGATTTGATAGATATATAATTTCCCAGACAGAGAATTACAAGACGTGCGGTCTGGGACCCATGGTAAGGTTCCCAGAGGCAGTTGCGGCACGACGTGTATATGGCATGGATTTTAGGAACCGGGAGATGGAAAAAGATGCTTGGTTTGTCCTCCTACTTCAAATTTGGGGCACTGCGCGTGCAATCGTGGCCGGACTTTTAGCCGACGGACATTTGGCCGACGGACATTTGGCCGACGGACATTTGGCCGAAACACAAGTGGCTGTCACAAAACAGTCCGGCCACGAGATAGATAGATTTGATAGATAGATACATAGATTAGATAGATCAATAGATGCAATATACATTTGATAGATACAATAGATAGTTAGATGGATAGATTTGAAAGATAAATAGATAGATTTGATAGATATATAATTTCCCAGACAGAGAATTATAAGACATGCGGTCTGCGACCCATGGTAAGGTTCCCAGAGGCAGTTGCGGCGCCAGGGGACGTGTATATGGCATGGATTTTAGGAACCGGGAGATGGAAAAAGATGCTTGGTCGGTCCTCCTACTTCAAATTTGGGGCACTGCGCGTGCAATCTACTGTGGCACCAGATATGAGTGGTGTGTTAAATAGTACTATTCTGATCAGTTTAATACCTGTTACTTCCCCTATCGGGGGACGTGTATATGGCATGGATTTTAGGAACCGGGAGATGGAAAAAGATGCTTGGTCGGTCCTCCTACTTCAAATTTGGGGCACTGCGCGTGCAATCGTGGCCGGACTTTTAGCTGACGGACATTTGGCCGAAACACAAGTGGCTGTCACAAAACAGTCCGGCCACGAGATAGATAGATTTGATAGATAGATACATAGATTAGATACATCAATAGATGCAATATACATTTGATAGATACGATAGATAGATAGATTTGATAGATAAATAGATTGATTTGATAGATATATAATTTCCCAGACAGAGAATTACAAGACGTGCGGTCTGATACCCATGGTAAGGTTCCCAGAGGCAGTTGCGGCGCCAGGGGACGTGTGTATGGCATGGATTTTAGGAACCGGGAGATGGAAAAAGATGCTTGGTCCGTCCTCCTACTTCACATTTGGGGCACTGCGCGTGCAATCGTGGCCAGACTTTTAGCCGACGGACATTTGGCCGATGGACATTTGGCCAAAACACAAGTGGCTGTCACAAAACAGTCCGGCCACGAGATAGATAGATTTGATAGATAGATACATAGATTAGATAGATCAATAGATGCAATATACATTTGATAGATACGATAGATAGTTAGATGGATAGATTTGAAAGATAAATAGATAGATTTGATAGATATATAATTTCCAAGACAGAGAATTATAAGACATGCGGTCTGCGACCCATGGTAAGGTTCCCAGAGGCAGTTGCGGCGCCAGGGGACGTGTATATGGCATGGATTTTAGGAACCGGGAGATGGAAAAAGATGCTTGGTCGGTCCTCCTACTTAAAATTTGGGGCACTGCGCATTCAATCTACTGTGGCACCAGATATGAGTGGTGTGTTAAGTAGTACTATTCTGATCAGTTTAATACCTGTTACTTCCCCTATCGGGGGACGTGTATATGGCATGGATTTTAGGAACCGGGAGATAGAAAAAGATGCTTGGTCGGTCCTCCTACTTCAAATTTGGGGCACTGCGCGTGCAATCGTGGCCGGACTTTTAGCCGACGGACATTTGGCTGAAACACAAGTGGCTGTCACAAAACAGTCCGGCCACGAGATAGATTTGATAGATAGATACATAGATTAGATAGATCAATAGATGCAATATACATTTGATAGATACGATAGATAGATTTGATAGATAAATAGATTGATTTGATAGATATATAATTTCCCAGACAGAGAATTACAAGACGTGCAGTCTGATACCCATGGTAAGGTTCCCAGAGGCAGTTGCGGCGCCAGGGGACGTGTGTATGGCATGGATTTTAGGAACCGGGAGATGGAAAAAGATGCTTTTTCGATCCTCCTACTTCACATTTGGGGCACTGCGCGTGCAATCGTGGCCGGACTTTTAGTCGATGGACATTTGGCCAACGGACGTGCGGTCTGAGACCCATTGTAAGGTTCCCAGAGGCCGAAACACAGGTGGCTGTCACAAAACAGTCCAGCCACGAGATAGATAGATTTGATAGATAGATAGATAGATAGATAGATACATAGATTACATAGATCAATAGATGCAATATACATTTGATAGATACGATAGATAGTTAGATAGATTTGATAGATAAATATATAGATTTGATAGATATATAATTTCCCAGACAGAGAATTACAAGACGTGCGGTCTGAGACCCATGGTAAGGTTCCCAGAGGCAGTTGCGGCACCAGGGGATGTGTATATGGCATGGATTTTAGGAACCGGGAGATGGAAAAAGATGCTTGGTCGGTCCTCCTACTTCAAATTTGGGGCACTGCGCGTGCAATCTACTGTGCCACCAGATATGAGTGGTGTGTTAAGTAGTACTATTCTGATCAGTTTAATACCTGTTACTCCCCCTATCGGGGGAAGTGTATATGGCATGGATTTTAGGAACCGGGAGATGGAAAAAGATGCTTGGTCGGTCCTCCTACTTCAAATTTGGGGCACTGCGCGTGCAATCGTGGCTGGACTTTTAGCTGACGGATATTTGGCCAACGGACATTTGTCCGACGGACATTTGGCCGAAACACAAGTGGCTGTCACAAAACAGTCTGGCCACGAGATAGATAGATTTGATAGATAGATACATAGATTACATAGATCAATAGATGCAATATACATTTGATAGATACGATAGACAGATAGATAGATTTGATAGATAAATATATAGATTTGATAGATAGATAATTTCCCAGACAGAGAATTACAAGATGTGCGGTCTGGGACCCATGGTAAGGTTACTTCCTTTTGCACAATCGAGTACAGGTTGGGGATTGCCTTTTGTGCCAAGAAATTTCGGCCGGGTACCTTCCACTGCGGTGTCCCCTATCAGGGGATGTGTATATGGCATGGACTTTAGCAACCGGGAGATGGTCGGTCCTCCTACTTCAAATTTGGGGCACTGCGCGTGCAATCTAATGTGCCACCAGATAGGAGTGGTGTGTTAAGTAGTACTATTCCTATCAGTTTAATTCCTGTTAAGTGTCTTTTTTTTGTTTTTGTTTTTGAAGCCACAGTGCAGCACCAGAGGCCAGAAAAATTTGGCATGTACACATGCCTGAAAAATTAGGTATTGTTGCAGCCGCCTGTTTCCCAGGCAGAAAGTGCCCTAAAACATTGCGGCTTGAACCCTAGTTGGTGGCGGATAAGTCACGCAAGTCATCCGTCATTTGAAGATACAGCAGCGTGTGGACCATTTTTAGCCCAAGGCAGCTCATCAGACCTTTTTTACTCAAATGTATCGCCCAATGTCAGTCCCTTTGGGATCCATCCCTCATTCATCTTAATAAAGGTAAGGTAATCTAGACTTTTTTGACCTAGGCGACTTCTCTTCTCAGTGACAATACCTCCTGCTGCACTGAAGGTCCTTTCTGACAGGACACTTGAAGCGGGGTAGGACAGAAGTTCTATTGCAAATTGGGATAGCTCAGGCCACAGGTCAAGCCTGCACACCCAGTAGTCAAGGGGTTCTTCGCTCCTCAGACTGTCGATATCTGCAGTTAAGGCGAGGTAGTCTGCTACCTGTCGGTCGAGTCGTTCTCTGAGGGTGGACCCCGAAGGGCTGTGGCGATGCATAGGAGTTAAATAGCTCCGCATGTCCTCCATCAACAACACGTCTGTAAAGCATCCTGTCCTTGCCGACGTGGTCGTGGGAGTCGGAGGATTACTTTCAGCTCTTCCCCTGTTAGATTCATGTTGTGCTGTGACATCACCCTTATACGCTGTGTAAAGCATACTTTTTAATTTATTTTGGAAATGCTGCATCCTTTCTGACTTGTTGTAATTCGGTAACATTTCTGTCACTTTATGCTTATACCGGGTGTATAGTAGCATGGACACCCAGTACAGGTCGTTCTCCTTCAGCTTTTTTATATGAGGGTCCCTCAACAGGCACGACAGCATGAAAGACCCCATTTGCACAAGGTTGGATGCCGAGCTACTCATGTCCTGTTCCTCGTCCTCAGTGATGTCACTGAAGGTATCTTCTTCCCCCCAGCCATGTACAACACCACGGGTACCAGATAGGTGACAACAAGCACCCTGGGATGCCTGTTGTGGTTGGTCTTCCTCCTCCTCCTCAAAGCCACATTCCTCCTCTGACTCCTCTTCCTCACAATCCTCTTCCAGCGTTGCCGCAGGTCCAGTAAGCGATGCTGATAAGGCTGTTTCTGGTGGTGATGGTGACCACAACTCTTCCTCTTCACGCTCATCTATGGCTTGATCCAGCACTCTTCGCAGGGTACGCTCCAGGAAGAAAACAAATGGTATGATGTCGCTGATGGTGCCTTTGGTGTGACTGACTAGGTTTGTCACCTCCTCAAAAGGATGCATGAGCGCCCAGTAACGTGGCAAAAAAAATCCCAGCTCCGCAGAGGCTGTCCTAGCACCCCGGTCATACAAATACTCATTAACGGCTTTTTCTTGTTGGAGCAGGCGGTCGAACATTAGGAGTGTTGAATTCCAACGTGTTGGGCTGTCGCAAATCAAGCGCCTCACTGGCATGTTGTTTCGCAGCTGGATATCGGAAAAGTGCGCCATGGCCGTGTAGGAACGCCTCAAATGGCCACACACCTTCCTGGTCTGCTTCAGGACATCCTGTAAGCCTGGGTACTTATGCACAAAGCGTTGTACGATCAGATTACACACATGTGCCATGCACGGCACATGGGTCATCTTGCCCAATTTCAATGCCGCCACCAAATTACTTCCGTTGTCAGAAACCACTTTGCCAATCTCCAGTTGGTGCAGAGTCAGCCACTGATCCACCTGTTCATTCAGGGTGGACAGGAGTGCTCATCCGGTGTGACTCTCTGCTTTCAGGCAAGTCAACCCCAAGACAGCGTGACACTGCCATATCCGGGATGTGGAATAGTACCTGCAGAGCTGGGGGGGTGCCGTTGATGTGGAGCAAGATGCAGCAGCAGAAGAGGACTCAGCCGAGGAGGTTATAGAAGAGGATGGAGTAGGAGGAGTAGAGGAGGTGGCAGCAGGCCTGTCTGCAAGTCGTGGCGGTGTCACCAACTCCTCCTCTGCAGAGCCACGCATTCCATGGTTGTCAGCCGTCAGCAGGTTTACCCAATGCGCAGTGTAGGTGATATACCTGTCCTGACCATGCTTTGAAAACCAGCTATCAGTGGTCATATGGACCCTTGCCCCAACACTGTGTGCAAGACATGCCATTACTTCCTTTCGCACAATCGAGTACAGGTTGGGGATTGCCTTTTGTGAAAAGAAATTTCAGCCGGGTACCTTCCACTGCGGTGTCCCAATAGCTACAAATTTTTTGAACGCCTCAGACTCCACCAGCTTGTATGGTAAAAGCTGGCGGGCTAAGAGTTCAGACAAGCCAGCTGTCAGACGCCGGGCAAGGGGGTGACTTTGTGACATTGGCTTCTTACGCTCAAACATGTCCTTGACAGACACCTGACTGTGGGCAGATGAGCAGGAACTGCTCCGGAAGAGAGACGGAGTGGCGGATGGTTGAGAGGGGGCAAGGAGGACAGCAGTGGTTGATGTGGCTGAAGATGCTGGACCAGGAGGAGGATGGCGGCTTTGAGTTTGTGTGCTGCTTCTACTCATGTGTTGATCCCATAGGCATTTGTGATGTGCGATCATGTGCCTTCGCAAAGCAGTTGTACCTAGGTGGGTGTTGCACTTCCCACGACTCAGTTTCTTTTGGCACAGGTTGCAAATGGCATCGCTGTTGTCAGAGGCAGACACACAAAAAAAATGCCACACTGCTGAGCTCTGCGATGATGGCATTCTGGTGGTGGCAACAGCATGCGTTGATTGGCGTGCTGTCTGGATCACCCCGGGTGCCGATGCATGCTGTCTGACTGTGCCACTAGCTCCTTGCGACGACCTCCCCCTGCTTCCAACTTGTTTCCTCCTCCTCCTCTCTGTCTCCCCATCTGAACTTTCACCCTGTTCTTCTTCTCTTCTAGCGGGCACCCACGTGACATCCACGGACGCATCGTCATCATCAACCGCATCACTTGTATCTGACAAATCAACAAAGGAAGCAGCAGCGGATACAACATCATCATCATCATCATCACACCGTACGTCCATGTCTGTAATGCTGCCTGACTGAGACATATCACTGTTATCTATATCCTCTGTCAATGATGGTTGAGCATCACTCATTTCTTCCAACTGATGTGTAAAAAAACTCCTTCGACACATCAAGTGAAGCGGCTGTGGTGCTAGTGTTGGTGGCGGCGGCAGGCGGGCGAGTGGTGGTAATTTGAGAGGTGCCCAAAGATAAGCTGGAGGAGGATGGTGCGTCAAGGTTCGGAGCGGAAGCTATAGAAGATTGGGTGTCCTGTGTTAAAAAGTCAACTATGTCCTCCTCAGAACTTTTCGAGTTCATGGGACGTGGCCTCTGAACACTGGGCATTATTCTATGGCCAAAGGGAATCACAGCACCACGACCACGACGGCACCTGCGGGGTGGCCTGCCTCTGCCTGTCATTTTTTTTTAAATGTACACTTACACTATTATTAAACAAGATATGAGTGGTGGCACTGGGCAAGTGGGCACAGTATACGCAGTGAGCCTGACACAAAAAAGCAGACTGATGTTTGACAGTCCAAAAAGTTTTTATTTTTTTAAATGTACACTTACACTACTATTAAACAAGATATGAGTGGTGCCACTGGGCAAGTGGGCACAGTATACGCTGTGAGCCTGGCACACACGCTGGCAGGCAGGCAACTGCAATTAGATTACACTAGCAGACTGATGTTTCACAGTCAAAAAAGTTTTTTTTACAAAATTTACACTACTCTTACAACAGATATGAGTGGTGGCACTAGTTGGCAAGTGGGCCTGGCACACACGCTGGCAGGCAGGCAACTGCAATTAGATTACACTAGCAGACTGATGTTTCACAGTCAAAAAAGTTTTTTTTTTTTAAATTTACACTACTGTTAAAACAGATATGAGTGGTGGCACTTAGCAAGTGGGCCTGGCACACACGCTGGCAGGCAGGCAGGCAGGCAACTGCTATTAGATTACACTAGCAGACTGATGTTTCACAGTCAAAAAAGTTTGTTTTTTTAAATTTACACTACTGTTACAACACATATGAGTGGTGGCACTAGTGTGCAAGTGGGCCTGGCACACACGCTGGCAGGCAACTGCAATTATATTACACTAGCAGACTGATGTTTCACAGTCAAAAAAGTTTTTTTTTTTAAATTTACACTACTGTTACAACAGATATGAGTGGTGGCACTAGTTGGCAAGTGGGCCTGGCACACACGCTGGAAGGCAGGCAACTGCAATTAGATTACACTAGCAGACTGATGTTTCACAGTCAAAAAAGTTTTTTTTTTTTAAATTTACACTACTGTTACAACAGATATGAGTGGTGGCACTAGTTGGCAAGTGGGCCTGGCACACACGCTGGCAGGCAGGCAACTGCAATTAGATTACTCTAGCAGACTGATGTTTCACAGTCAAATTTTTTTTTTAAAATTTACACTACTGTTAAAACAGATATGAGTGGTGGCACTTAGCAAGTGGGCCTGGCACACATGCTGGCAGGCAGGCAACTGCAATTAGATTACACTAGCAGACTGATGTTTCACAGTCAAAATTATTTTTTTTTACAAAATTTACACTACTGTTACAACAGATAAAAGTGGTGGCACTAGTTGGCAAGTGGGCCTGGCACACACGCTGGCAGGCAGGCAGGCAACTGCTATTAGATTACACTAGCAGACTGATGTTTCACAGTAAAAAAGTTATTTTTTTTTTAATTTACACTACTGTTACAACAGATATGAGTGGTGGCACTAGTTGGCAAGTGGGCCTGGCACACACGCTGGCAGGCAGGCAACTGCAATTAGATTACTCTAGCTGACTGATGTTTCACAGTCATTTTTTTTTTTTTTAAATTTACACTACTGTTAAAACAGATATGAGTGGTGGCACTTAGCAAGTGGGCCTGGCACACACGCTGGTAGGCAGGCAGGCAACAGCAATTAGATTACACTAGCAGACTGATGTTTCACAGTCAAAAAAGTTTTTTTTTTTAAATTTACACTACTGTTACAACAGATATGAGTGGTGGCACTAGTTGGCAAGTGGGCCTGGCACACACGCTGGCAGGCAGGCAACTGCAATTAGATTACACTAGCAGACTGATGTTTCACAGTCAAAAAAGTTTTTTTTTTACAAAATTTACACTACTGTTACAACATATATGAGTGGTGGCACTAGTTGGCAAGTGGGCCTGGCACACACGCTGGCAGGCAGGCAACTGCAATTAGATTACACTAGCAGACTGATGTTTCACAGTCAATTTTTTTTTTTTTTTTTACAAAATTTACACTACTGTTACAACAGATAAAAGTGGTGGCACTAGTTGGCAAGTGGGCCTGGCACACACGCTGGCAGGCAGACAGGCAACTGCTATTAGATTACACTAGCAGACTGATGTTTCACAGTAAAAAAGTTTTTTTTTTTAAATTTACACTACTGTTACAACAGATATGAGTGGTGGCACTAGTTGGCAAGTGGGCCTGGCACACACGCTGGCAGGCAGGCAACTGCAATTAGATTACTCTTTTTTTTTTATATTTTCTTTTTATTAAAGCTTTTTCTTTTCTCTTGATAACATAACAACAAGAAAAAAACAATACAATGTACAAAGGAGAAAAAAAAAGAAAAAACAATTATGCAACAATCAAGAGTACAATTCAAAATAAAATTCGAGAATATTTACATTAATTCTCCTTCTTTCGATTCCTACCTAACTTAGAACAGATATACATTTCACTATTCTTTGGTACACTTAAACAATAACTTCCTTTGTTTCATAGGTGGAAAATCTCAGAGCTTGTACATGGAGGGCTGGCGCAGGGGGTGGCGGGGAAAAAAAAAAAAAAAAAAGGAAAAAAATTGTTGTTATTATTATTATAATTATTATAGCGGGGGAGATCTAATCCATCTAGCTAGTTCGCCCAGCTATTGGGGAAGTTACCATTAAGGATGTTTAATTGAAAGAAAATAGATTGCTTAAATGGGAAAACCATTTGTTTTTGGACTCCCATTGGCATTATTTGGATAACTCTGGTCCACTTGGCAAAAAAAGATTCTATCTGTTTTTCGTTCCAGATCTGAATGTTATATTGGTCTATTATTATTTGTGTTTCTATACGCTTGGAAAACTCAGTCATACTGGGAGCTGCCGTAGCTTTCCATTTTTCCAATATTAATATCCGCCCAATCATGATAACAGTATTAATTAAATGAATATTCCTATACTTTTCTCCTGGACTTACTAAAACAACAATCTGTTGGGGTTTTAATAGTATCGGTATATCCATAAATTTATTAAGCCAGAAATTAATTTTAGACCAAAACTGCCTTATCTTTGGGCACCACCAGAAGCAGTGGAGTAAATCCGCCCTATCTGAGCTACATCTGGGACATAAATTACTAGTTGTATACCACCCTGCAAGTTTTTTTGGGGTGATGTAAATCATATTAATCAATTTAAAATGTGATTCTTTACAGGCATTAGAAGTTTTTGTTTTTTTTGCCAGTAAAAAGCTTGCTTGGATATTTTCCATAGACACCTCAGGGAGCAGACTATTCCATTTGATGAATATTGCGTTCATAGATTGGTATCCCATGTGACAAATCAGGGTATCGTAGAAATTAGTAATTGCGAAATTACCTTTTGAGTAAGCTTTAATATTATCTGCTAAATTACCTAATTCCCAATCTGGGTTATATTTAGTTTTAATCGCCTGTAGGAAATGTCTAAGTTGGAGGTATGCGAAAAATTCAGATTGGGTAATTCCGAATTCTCTAGTAATCTGGCAAAAAGGTTTGATATGGCGAGTTGAGATATCTATTAATTGGACAAGGTATATTAGTCCTTGATTCTTCCATTTTGAAAAGATTGATCGACCCAGTCCTGCAATGAATTCTGGGTTCCCTGTGATCGTTAAATAGTTGGATACGTATGGTATTACATTAATCTGTAAACATGTTCTATGCCAGGCGCGGATAATATTACAAAAGGTTATCATATTGCAAATGTTAGCTGGTAATTTAGATGGGCAGCAGTGTAAGATCGCATTTAAGGTGAATGGCGAGACCAGGTCCGATTCTATTTCTAATGAAGTCAGGTATTCTTTTTTGGTGATCCAATCTACTGCATACTTAAACAAGGAAACCCAGTTGTAGTATTGAATATTTGGAAATGCCATTGCAGCCATGCTTTTACGCATGGCCAGTTTCTGCATGGATAGTCGTGGTCTTTTGCCTTGCCATATAAAGACGGAGCAAACCCGGTTAAACGCATTTAGATCTTTCCGAGATAATAAGAGGGGGAGATTTTGTAATAAATATAATAGTTTGGGGAATAAAACAGTTTTAATTAGAGCCACACGTGCAGAGAGAGATAGGGGCAGCTTCATACACTGTTCTAGTTTTTTTTTCCCATATTCAAAGAATTCAGGGAAATTTAGTGCATACCAGTGTGCAGGGTCTGCACTAAGAACAATACCTAAATATTTTATATTTTTAACTTCTTTGAAGGGATGGCTTCTTATACTATAGGGGGTCCTCGCGATCCATAATAACTCTGATTTAGAGGTGTTTATTTTGTATCCTGAAATGGAACTGTAAACATCTATAATGCTTATTAGTTGAGGGATACTCTGTGCTGTATTATTGAGAAAGATAAGCAAGTCATCTGCATACAGAAGGAGAGTCATGCTATTCTTCCCCAGACATATCCCTTTAAGTTCCTGTCTTAGCAGAATCGCTAGGGGTTCCAGTGAGAGATTAAAAAGAAGAGGCGATAGCGGGCACCCTTGTCTAGTGCCTCTGTTTAGCTTGAATCTATCCGACATTTCATCATTAATAATCAGGGACGAACAAGGATTCCTATAGATATTAAGAATAAATTGTTGGAATTGTCCTGTAAGACCAAATTTTGTCAGAGAAGTAAATAAGTGGTCCCAGGTGATCGAGTCGAATGCCTTCTCGGCATCGACTGTAAGGATTGCTGAATCGTTTCTTGGATGGGTTCTTTTTGAGTGGGTTTTATTCCGGTACCAATCCAACAAGATTGTAACTTTCCGCAAGCTTTTCATTGAGCTACGGCCTGTCATAAATCCCACTTGGTCACTGTGAATTAGTGAATCAAGATATTTCTGTAATCTCTTCGCTAGGATAGATGTTATTAATTTATAATCTACATTAAGTAGAGAAATGGGACAATAAGAAGAGGGATTTTCAGCATCTTTATCTTTTTTCAGAATCAGGGCTATATTTGAAGCTGCAAAGTTACTGGAGCAATCTTTTTCGTTCTGGTAATACTCATTAAACAACTTAAACAAAATTGGACTTACTTGATCTTGGAGCATTTTTTAAAATTCAGAGGGAAGGAAATCAGGCCCTGGCGCCTTGCTTAACTTAGAGCTTTTAATACTTGCATTAATTTCATCCATAGAAATAGGTTGATTAAGATTATTTATTTGCTCCAGAGTTAGTTTTGGAGTTTTGATGCTCTGCCAGAATATTTCTTTATTTTCGAAGTGGACCTCCCTTTCTGCATATAGGTCTTGATAAAACTGGTGGAAAACTTTTTTAATGTCTGAGTTGTTAGTGAATCTTTGCTTGTTAAATTGGACTGCCATTATCCTGTTATTTGAATTTTTCTTAGTGAGACGTGCAAGATATTTCACTGAGTGCCCTGAAAAACCCCCATATAATGCTTTCTGTCTCAGTTCTTTGTTTGCTGTTTGTTGCTTTAAGAATAAATCTCTCTCTGCTTTGGCCTTAATGTACTTATCCCAATTTTGTTCACTTACTGATGAAATATATGTCCTGAAGCTATTCTTCAGAGCATTAGCTAATTGATACTCCCTCTGCTTATTCTTACGTTTCCATTTGCACATATACGCCTTTATTTCCCCTCTAAAAAAACATTTAGCGGTCTCCCAAAATATTTCTATTTTATTTATATGTGTTTTATTAAAACTGTAAAACTCCGTCCATTTAGACTGTAACCAGTTCTTAAATTTAATATTATGGACCAAGTATTTAGGAAAAAAAAATTTGGTAAAATCATTTGGTTCCTTCTTAAGATTAGATTTAATAACCAATGTTAAGATGGCATGGTCCGAAATGACTATATCTGCAATGTCTGCTACTATATTTAGTCCACATATTTTGTCTGAAACCAAGAACAGATCGATTCTCAAAAATGTTTTGTGACTTTTCGACTCACAGGTATACATTCTCAAATCCGGGTTTTGTAGACGCCAGATATCTTTGAGATCCAGAGAGTTACAAAAATTTTGCAGCAATCTATTTTCACAAGTTTTTTTACCTTGCTGTCCTTTATCAAGTCTATCAAGCTTAGAGTCAGGTACCATATTGAAATCCCCCGCTATAATTATATTTTCTTTGGAAAATTTAAAAAGTTTTCCACGTAGGTTATCCCAGAATTCCCAGTCAGTAGAATTGGGACCATATACATTACATAAAATAAGAGCTGAATTATTAGTTTCTATTTTTATTATTTGAAATCTGCCATCACTATCTTTCTCATCGTGGACAACCTTATAACTCAGGTTTTTATTAATTAATATTGCAACCCCTCTCTTTCTTTGGGAGCATGGAGTAGCAATCACTTCGCCTACCCATTGAATTTTTAATTTAACTAGTTCTGGGGCTTTAAGATGGGTCTCTTGTAAGCAAAGAATATCAGGTTTTAATTTCCCAGCCTGCCTAATAATGGATTTTCTTTTGCTGGGGGAGATTATCCCTCCCACATTCCATGACAGGATTTTTATATCAGAGCCAGGCATATGTTATACAAAAGTGCAACATAACAACCAACCAAAACCAGGAAAGGGGAAAAAAAAAAAAAAAAAAAAAAAACCCGAACAGCAAATATGCCCCCCCCCCCACGCCAGACACCTCCCAAAAAAAAGGGAAAAAAAGGAGCAAACACAGTCAAAGCAAAACATTTAAATACAATGTCTTTTAAGCATAATAATACTAAGACCGTACATTAGGTGATCTTATTTTCTGTTAAAAAACATTGAGCTTCCTTAGGGCCTTTTAGTATCTTGACTTCACCATTTATCATCACTGCAATTTTTGCTGGGTACAGCAACCTGGCATTATAATTAGCTTGTATGAGTTTCGAGCAAAATGGGGACATTTCCCTACGTTTACCTAAAGTTTCTATAGAGAAATCAGAAAATAAAAGAATCTTGTGTTGATCTATTGTCAGTGGATATTTCTTTCTATAACATCTGAAAAGGTTAACCTTATCTTGAAAATGCGCTACTTTAACTATCACAGCTCTTGGTCTCGGGTTTCCATCTTTACTTAAGCGTGTAGGCCCTACTCTGTGCGTGCGCTCAATCCTAATTGGGCTGTTGTTTGGGCAATTTAATATCTCAGGAAGCATAGTAGAGGCAAAGGCAATTAGATCTTGATACTTATCAGATTCTGGTAACCCAATTATCCTAAAATTATTACGGCGAGCTCGATCCTCTATCTCTTCAACTCTAGCCTGTAACTCATATAATTTGTTTTGGTGTAATATAGTAAGATGGTCTTGACTATTAACCCTGTCTTCCAAATCAGAGATCCTGTTTTCTGCTTCTTCAAGCCTAGTATGGAACTGCCTTACCTCATTTGTTAATGTGGTTATCTCTATCTTTAGTGAATCAAACTGTGGGTTAATAATTCCAGCTATTTGGCTGAGTAGGTTGGGTGAGTCGGGGTTTAAAGCTGTGTTATGTGAAGATTCGTGTGAGATGCTAGTGTCATTTTGTCTAGTGTTTTTTTTTTCTTTGTGTTTAGGTGGCATTATCGGGGAATTTGCCTTGGTGTGTGATACAAATCTTTCCATGTGATATAGTGGTGTGGAGGGAAAAAATTTAAAAAGGAAAAGAAAAAAAAACAAGGTGAAAAAAAAGTGCGTGTGGAAAGAAAAAAAAAAAAAAAGGGAGAGAAAAAAGAAAAGAAAGAAAGCAGGCGTGCTCAGGTGATTCAACACTTGTTCCTTTCCAAATTGCTGCTATCTAAGTTCTGCTTAAGTTCTATTACCACAGTGTACCACCAAGAAAATGTAAAAGGGAAAAGAAGAGAATTTTTTTTTTTTTTTTTTGCAGTTCCTCACGTGCTGTTACTGAGAATACTAGCTTGACACTACAGCATGAGGTACACAGATACACACTTTGAGGGGAACCAACATCAGTAGCTTATATATTAACAAAATAGTTCTTCTATTATTGTGAACATAGGCATATCTTAGGACCCCTTATAACCTTTAGGGGATACTTTCTTTAGTGCTTAACCTGCTACAATAGTTACAATTACAGTTTTCTATTGCCTTCCTGCACCAGATGATTGCCTGATATTAATAACTAACATTCTGATATTTATAATCTATGCATTGCTTATAACTGACAACAGCAGGCCATATACTGAAAGGCAACACACTGAATTAGGCAGGTAAAATTAGTTTCTCGTAATCAGGAGTCTTTTCCTTTTGTTGCAATGTTTCTAGAAAATAAAACGTTCCTAGTATTTAAAGGTTTTAGTCTTCTTCCTTGGCACGCCAAGCAAGATATTGAAGAGACAATAATAGTAATACTTCTCCTTTCAGCTTGGATATTCTCAAATGTCAACACAACTTGAAGGGGACAGCTTAAACTTCCACTTGCAAATTTTACATATGTCCAAGCGCCTGTACTTTTAACACAGATGGAAACGTGTTTGGCGGGGTAGGAAGAAGAGCTAAGGCCCCAGTCACAGGCACCACATAAATGTCAGACTATAAGGTATAAGCAGGTTCAGAGTCATACAAGCATTTCAGGTGCCTTTTTAGACGATATTTAGCCAAAACAGTAAATACTTGCGGTTAGGACCTCCACTATCGTATACTCCTGGGCCTGATTGCTGCTCTCCTAAGACGTACACCTTTCACTACACCGGACACCTCCAGGGAGTAATCGGGACTTCAAGGCAGCAGCTTCAGCATTGGCACCTTCCTTTTACTTCCGTCACCAGCGAATTATGCACTCCTTGCGCGCGCTGGTGACTAGCAGGGTGGTTCCTGTAAACTCTACTCCTAGATCCACCGGCAACCAGGACCGGGACCAGGCAAGAAGGAGGCTCTAGCCGACAGAGCAAATTCGGCCTTGCGGTGACTTCCACAGCGCTAGCTCCACGTCCGGGCTCAGGGATTACACTCCGCCAGGATGGCAGTCTCCGCGAGCAACGGCAAGGCAAGCACCGGTCGGTAGCGTTGTATCACTGCGCCACAAACACCTGCGCACAGAGCGGCGCCTTCACACGCCAGCTCCTCCCAACAGGAAGTCCGCAATTAGATTACTCTAGCTGACTGATGTTTCACAGTCAAATTTTTTTTTTTAAATTTACACTACTGTTAAAACAGATATGAGTGGTGGCACTTAGCAAGTGGGCCTGGCACACACACTGGCAGGCAGGCAACTGCAATTAGATTACACTAGCAGACTGATGTTTCACAGTCAAAAAAGTTTTTTTTTACAAAATTTACACTACTGTTACAACATATATGAGTGGTGGCACTAGTTGGCAAGTGGGCCTGGCACACACGCTGGCAGGCAGGCAACTGCAATTAGATTACACTAGCAGACTGATGTTTCACAGTCAAAAATTATTTTTTTTACAAAATTTACACTACTGTTACAACAGATAAAAGTGGTGGCACTAGTTGGCAAGTGGGCCTGGCACACACGCTGGCATGCATGCAGGCAACTGCTATTAGATTACACTAGCAGACTGATGTTTCACAGTAAAAAAGTTTTTTTTTTTTAAATTTACACTACTGTTACAACAGATATGAGTGGTGGCACTAGTTGGCAAGTGGGCCTGGCACACATGCTGGCAGGCAGGCAACTGCAATTAGATTACTCTAGCTGACTGATGTTTCACAGTCAAATTTTTTTTTTTAAATTTACACTACTGTTAAAACAGATATGAGTGGTGGCACTTAGCAAGTGGGCCTGGCACACACGCTGGCAGGCAGGCAACTGCAATTAGATTACACTAGCAGACTGATGTTTCACAGTCAAAAAAGTTTTTTTTTACAAAATTTACACTACTGTTACAACAGATATGAGTGGTGGCACTAGTTGGCAAGTGGGCCTGGCACACACGCTGGCAGGCAGGCAACTGCAACTAGATTACACTAGCAGACTGATGTTTCAGAGTCAAAAAAGTTTTTTTTTTTTAAATTTACACTACTGTTAAAACAGATATGAGTGGTGGCACTTAGCAAGTGGGCCTGGCACACACGCTGGCAGGCAGGCAACTGCAATTAGATTACACTAGCAGACTGATGTTTCACAGTCAAAAAAGTTTTTTTTTACAAAATTTACACTACTGTTACAACAGATATGAGTGGTGGCACTAGTTGGCAAGTGGGCCTGGCACACATGCTGGCAGGCAGGCAACTGCAATTAGATTACACTAGCAGACTGATGTTTCACAGTCAAAAAAGTTTTTTTTTACAAAATTTACACTACTGTTACAACATATATGAGTGGTGGCACTAGTTGGCAAGTGGGCCTGGCACACACGCTGGCAGGCAGGCAACTGCAATTAGATTACACTAGCAGACTGATGTTTCACAGTCAATTTTTTTTTGTTTTTTACAAAATTTACACTACTGTTACAACAGATAAAAGTGGTGGCACTAGTTGGCAAGTGGGCCTGGCACACACGCTGGCAGGCAGGCAGGCAACTGCTATTAGATTACACTAGCAGACTGATGTTTCACAGTAAAAAAGTTTTTTTTTTAAAATTTACACTACTGTTACAACAGATGTGAGTGGTGGCACTAGTTGGCAAGTGGGCCTGGCACACACGCTGGTAGGCAGGCAACTGCAATTAGATTACTCTAGCTGACTGATGTTTCACAGTCAAATTTTTTTTAAAATTTACACTACTGTTAAAACAGATATGAGTGGTGGCACTTAGCAAGTGGGCCTGGCACACACGCTGGCAGGCAGGCAACTGCAATTAGATTACACTAGCAGACTGATGTTTCACAGTCAAAAAAGTTTTTTTTTACAAAATTTACACTACTGTTACAACAGATATGAGTGGTGGCACTAGTTGGCAAGTGGGCCTGGCACACACGCTGGCAGGCAGGCAACTGCAATTAGATTACACTAGCAGACTGATGTTTCACAGTCAAAAAAGTTTGTTTTTTTTTAAATTTACACTACTGTTACAACAGATATGAGTGGTGGCACTAGTTGGCAAGTGGGCCTGGCACACACGCTGGCAGGCAGGCAACTGCAATTAGATTACACTAGCAGACTGATGTTTCACAGTCAAAAAAGTTTTTTTTTACAAAATTTACACTACTGTTACAACAGATATGAGTGGTGGCACTAGTTGGCAAGTGGGCCTGGCACACACGCTGGCAGGCAGGCAACTGCAATTATATTACACTAGCAGACTGATGTTTCACAGTCAAAAAAGTTTTTTTTTTTTAAAATTTACACTACTGTTACAACAGATATGAGTGGTAGAGACAGATGTCTCAGACACTGATGTGGATGACACAGATGATTTGGAAACACCAAGCGTACCCTCAACCTCAACTAACCAGGTTTCCATTGAAAACAGAAAGAGGAAGTCTTTTTTAGAGGAAGAAAACAGCACAGATTCAGAACCACCAGGAGAGGTGGGTGGAAAAAACAAAAGGGTAACCAGAAACAAAAAGAACTCAAAGGACAAATCCCAGACGGCGAAACAATACAAACGCAATCCAAGCCCATTCTCAATAATGAGGATGAAAAATTGAGAATTATCAACTTATCAAATCAAACTTTGAATGAACATCATATCAAGGTTCTCTCTAAAGGTTTATCCTTTTGCCCTACCACCCCCCTGGATAAATTCGAAGCAATTAAAGATGTGCAATTATTTCTGAGGAAACTACTTCTGAAAAAGCATTTTGACAATAAGGATATCAATGGTGCACCAACCACCTGGTCTGAAGATGAATTGCAATCACTTCAGAATTTAGAAGATCTATTAGTAGAACAAGAACCGAATGAACAATCTAATTGGAGGAAAACACTGAAAGTTAAATCTAAGTTCGTCCCCTCGACTAACACTAGCTCCAATATTGATGTCTTTAATCAAATTGTATGTCAAAGCATTAATAATCTGAAAACTAATTTCAAACCATCGAACCTATCAAAACAGGAAAAGAAAGCCCTAACTGAATTGGAATCATGGAACGATGTGATCATCCGCAATGCGGATAAGGGCGGCAATATTGTACTATGGCCAAAAGACATGTATTTGAAAGAAGCAAATACACAATTAAAAAACAAGACATGCTATAGAGAATTATGGGGAAATCCATCTACAGAATTTCACAGCCAATATAACAAATTGATAGATACAGCCAGTAAGAAAGGATTACTAAGCAATAAAGAAAAGAAGTTTCTACAGGTCACCCACCCAAAAACGGCAACATTCTACCTAATTCCTAAGGTTCACAAGAACAGCAAAGAACCACCGGGCAGACCGATTGTGTCTGGGAATGAAAATCTGACTGAAAAAGCTAGTCAGTATGTAGACTTACGCTTAAGACCCTTCCTAACTCAATTACCATCTTATGTGAAAGATACAATGGAGGTTCTACAAATAATCAAAGATATCAACATCACTAAGAACACGTGGTTGGTCACCAGTGACGTGGAATCCCTGTATACCAGCATCGAACATAATCTAGGACTAAAGGCTGTGAAACATTTTCTGCAAATGTCTTCAGAAGAAAGCCCTGATCACAACCTATTCATACTTGACCTACTAAAATTTGTATTAACAAAAAATTATTTTCTCTTTAACAACAAATTTTACCTGCAAACGCAGGGAACGGCGATGGGCACTGCGTGTGCCCCCACCTACGCTAATTTGTTCTTAGGATGGTGGGAGCAGACTGAGGTATTTACGGACACAAATGATGAATATTGCATGAAGATCCCACTATGGATCAGGTACATAGACGACATTTTGTTTCTATGGGAAGGAACCGAACAAGACCTTGAAACCTTTCTTGCAAAATTAAATCAAAATAATTTAAACATCAGGCTGACACATCACAAGAGTTTAACTGACATCTCATTCCTGGATCTGCTAATCCAAAAGGAAGCAGATGGTTCATTAAGCACGGACCTATTTAGAAAAGAGACAGCCACTAATAATGTCCTTTTTGCCACCAGTGCCCACGCTCCTAACACTGCCAAATCCTTACCAATAGGGGAATTCCTAAGGTTAAGGAGAAACTGTTCGCAAGATAAAACTTTCAAAACAAGAGCTACAGAATTGGAGAAGCGTCTCATACAGCGAGGATACAGCAAAAGATCCATCCGAAAGGCGAAAACAAGAGCACTTAAAACTCCAAGATCAGATCTTTTGAAGACTAAAGCCAAGAAAAGTGATACAAAAACCAGATTAGTGCTAACACACAATCAAGATACCCATTTAATCACGAATATAATCCAGAAAAATTGGCATATTCTTCAAGCTGACCCTGTACTTAAAGATCTAATAGGAGACCGAGTCCAATTAAGCTATCGAAGAAATAAAAACTTGAAAGAAATACTTAGTCCCAGCCACTACGTATATAAGTCCAGAAATACACGACCAGTGGAACAAGGATCATTTGCTTGTGGAAATTGCTCATCTTGCAGTAATATGGTAAAAAAGAAAACCATAACAGACAGATTCGGACATCATCACAAAATCAAGACATACATAAGCTGTAACACCTCAGGCGTAATTTATGCCCTTCAGTGCAAATGCCCCCGAATCTACATAGGGATGACAACAAGAACGTTACACACTAGACTGATGGAACACCTGAGAAACATCAGAAATGCCCCATCTGACTTGTCTAAAGATAGAAAGATCACGTCTGTCGCATCTCACTTTCTCAGATATCACCAATCCAAAACCTCTGAACTTAAATGCCATGGAATCCAAAAAATATCATTGGGTCTAAGAGGGGGTGACCTGGAAAATGCCCTTCTAAAGGCAGAAACCAGGTGGATATACTTAATGGACTCAGTATACCCCAAAGGTATGAACGAACAAAACAACTACTCCATGTTCCTCTAGGGACATATAGACCCGAAATATAGATACAACAGAAATAGTCTAAGTAGCCTAGGAGAGATCAAGGTCACCACAGTGAACAAAGACAACAGGATAGGTTACCTGTCCAGTTTAAACAAAACAATTAAATGTATTGAATTCAATACACATCCAGTATCTTATTATCATTAGCAATCTAATGATAATAATTTTTTTTTTTTTACCTCACTTTAAGTTGAGACACAGTTTTTGGCATTGGGCCAACATTAACCCATTTGCCAACAAACATATCCCTTTAAAGTAATATGCTCAAGAAATTTGGAACTATATAATAATCACCAATCAATTGATTCACTTGTTTTCACTTACACACTTTTTCACAAATCATTTTTATACAACGATTTTCTATGTTTCGCTCACATGTCTCACTATGCATGTTTTTCACCGATTACTCCACACTTTATTATTATTTTTTACATTAGGGATTATTTTGTTAGCCCTGCACACTTCACATCCTTATAGTGATTCTCTTTTTCTAAACAATTATTTATTTAGGAATTATTATTCACAGGACAATAATCACTGTTGAAGTATCAGATATAAGAATAAATCAGATGTAGTGTACCCAACCATATGTCACGTCCTCCCCACCTGCACCAATTCCCAATTTCCTCCCCATTCCACAATGTTAAAAAATTTAAAAGTTAATAATCCAGGCATTCATATATAGCCCTTCTTTCCTTTATATTTATTTTTGCAAACACTCAAATATATCACACTCACTAAGTTAATAGGATTCAACTTGGGCTGTTATAGTACACCCATGCCCAAATACCAACAACCCAGGGCACCTTAATCAGGTTCATTTTACTCTGCAGTAAAGTTTATAGAAAATTTGAGTATTAATTATCTTATTGTATTTTCCTAAAAACATCAATATATTTTATTATAGGATGTTAATAATCTGACATATAACTTTGAATTTTGGTAATTTTTTGATAAAATATTAGTCAAATTGTATTCTATCCATAACACCTATAGGCCAAAAACATTATACCTATAGGCACAATAATACTCAAAAAATCGTGAGTTACAATAAAATACCCTAGGAATCAAAACTGTTGGTTAGGTGAAATACGTAAAAAAGATATATACATATATATATTTTTATGTTTCTGTAATGTATTATTTATCTCCACTTTCGTACTTTTTTAAAAAAGTAATTAAGCTGATCATAAATTGATCATCTAAGTATAACGATTGGAAACAAGCTGTTGCTTCAGCATCATCCAAGGCTTCTTATTGCTTACAAATCCCAGGATGATCGTGTAGCACAACAAAGGTGAGGTGTGACGACAATGTTAGACACACACACACCTCCAGTTCAGAGCAAATTGATTGGCTGATATGGACCAATCATTTTCTTTCAAGACATTTAAAAAGCCCCAGACGCCGGCGCGCGTCACCTTTGAGAAAGCCGAAACAGCATCGGCGAAACATGTCAGGGGGGGGTATAGTCCAATACACACCCCAATCACTCGTTTTTAAATGGCATAAGAACTAGGTTAATATTACTTAATACTAAGTGTTGGCAATCTAAAAAACTTATATGTAACATATATACTTGTAGTGGTCGACATAGGACCTATAGTTTATTGACCGTGACGGTCAGAAGTACATTAATAATCGGTGACACGCTCTGGGGTAAATAGTCTGCAGTTAAGCAACTCCTAAACAGCGGTCTCCAAACTGTAGAAGCCTAATCGATAAGCAATAAATACCCAAATAAGGCATCTCTCTAGACTCTTTTAGAGAAACTAACAACCAATAGCTGATTGACCTGGACGGTTAGAAATATACCAGTAGTTGGTGATACGCTTGGGGGTAGAAGCCTGGGGTTAGTTAACTGTTAATAGCGGTTCTCCAAATTGTAGAATTCCAATTTACAAGTAACAGATGCCACAACAAGGCATCTCCAAATCTAATAGACACAGTTTGTGAATTGCTATACGACGCACACTACGCTATTAAAATACTAGCATTTCAAGCAGTGCAGGTGCCATAGAGCATCGAGTTAATGGTGACTGCAAATTTTACAAAGTGCACCGCATTTAAGTAATAACACACTGACCCCGGCGATCTAAGGCACTTAGACATTTGTACCACATGCTAGAGGTGTAATAGGTATAAAGGATATACTGGTTACAGTAAAAATAAACAAGTTATTCCACTACTTAACCTTAACAGTAATGTGCGTCTAATACATATTTGGTTAAGCCGACAAAGGGCTAAAATAAGACACAGTTTTTAAATTACTGGTATAAGGTAATAAAACAAAATTATTTCTTACTCTTATAATAAGCCCAATACAAGACTCTAAATCTGAAAGCTTACACCAAGCACCTTTAGGTGAGGACTAAATAGTCAGATCCTTACAGACTTTGTATGTCATTAGCTATCTAAACTGGCAATTTATGCACAATATACAAAAAGAAAGAGGATAATATATTGCACAAAGTAAATTCCAGTTTAGTTAAGAAAATTCTCTATCTTTAGACTGACAAGTCTTGCAAATGAAACAAGGTGTGATCTAAACTCTATGTACTACTATTCTGAAGCAAGGAATATACTTACTATAACAAAATCTGTTACTAAATATAGTGATATCAACATGAACAATTCATGATATTTATATCTTTACTTTGTTAATATAAAGAGTAAAGACATCATGTGAGATATCAGGGTATTGATAGAAGAAATTAAACTTATCATACCTCTAGACAGCTTGAAGTTTAGTATACCTAACCAGACCTGAGTATAGATTGTATTAGACGTTATATTTATAAAATCTGAATGAGATATTTGAACAGTAATATTGTTAACTCTGAAAGTGCCATATATAGCACCTAGAACAAGAATTTACTGGGAAACATCCCAATTCACCCCCAGCATAAGATACCAACACAAACGACCATTGATAACAAAAGTGGGACCCCTCTGAGGTGCCCTATATGTCTGTATAACTAGATTGTCCAATTGAACATTAGCCAACCTTTATAACCTAGTTCCTATGTGTTTTTAAAGCACACACACACATGTACCGTTTTTTAATTTTATAATTATTGTTTAATAAAAGTTATGTTTTAAGTCAATTTTTTTGAATAGAAACTTTTTGGTCCTAAATGTGAGTTCATTAGTAATTATTTCAATCAGGGACGGGAGTGCTACCCAAGTGCACTTTTTCCAGTCTTGATCCCTTTATTGGGCTCCTGACTTAATTCGAAAGTTGTTTCTGTGCACAAGCACCCCAGCTCATTCAAAGCTACACGCACAGACTGATATACACACAGATATGAATGTGTGTGTAGATATATATATACACGTATAAACAAAAATATATACGTACACAATACAGATATTAATCCAACTTAATTGAGCAACCCTGCATTTACAGTAGTGTAGTGCTAGTGCCATTTCTTTTCCTCTCAGATATGAGTGGTGGCACTAGTTGGCAAGTGGGCCTGGCACACACTCTGGCAGGCAGGCAACTGCAATTAGATTACTCTAGCTGACTGATGTTTCACAGTCAAATTTTTTTTTTTAAATTTACACTACTGTTAAAACAGATATGAGTGGTGGCACTTAGCAAGTGGGCCTGGCACACACGCTGGCAGGCAGGCAACTGCAATTAGATTACACTAGCAGACTGATGTTTCACAGTCAAAAAAGTTTTTTTTTTACAAAATTTACACTACTGTTACAACAGATATGAGTGGTGGCACTAGTTGGCAAGTTGGCCTGGCACACACGCTGGCAGGCAGGCAACTGCAACTAGATTACACTAGCAGACTGATGTTTCAGAGTCAAAAAAGTTTTTTTTTTAAAATTTACACTACTGTTACAACAGATATGAGTGGTGGCACTAGTTGGCAAGTGGGCCTGGCACACACGCTGGCAGGCAGGCAACTGCAATTAGATTACACTAGCAGACTGATGTTTCACAGTCAAATTTTTTTTTTTTACAAAATTTACACTACTGTTACAACAGATAAAAGTGGTGGCACTAGTTGGCAAGTGGGCCTGGCACACACGCTGGCAGGCAGGCAGGCAACTGCTATTAGATTACACTAGCAGACTGATGTTTCACAGTAAAAAAGTTTTTTTTTTAAATTTACACTACTGTTACAACAGATATGAGTGGTGGCACTAGTTGGCAAGTGGGCCTGGCACACACGCTGGTAGGCAGGCAACTGCAATTAGATTACTCTAGCTGACTGATGTTTCACAGTCAAATTTTTTTTTTAAATTTACACTACTGTTAAAACAGATATGAGTGGTGGCACTTAGCAAGTGGGCCTGGCACACACGCTGGCAGGCAGGCAACTGCAATTAGATTACACTAGCAGACTGATGTTTCACAGTCAAAAAAGTTTTTTTTTACAAAATTTACACTACTGTTACAACAGATATGAGTGGTGGCACTAGTTGGCAAGTGGGCCTGGCACACACGCTGGCAGGCAGGCAACTGCAATTAGATTACACTAGCAGACTGATGTTTCACAGTCAAAAAAGTTTTTTTTTTTTAAATTTACACTACTGTTACAACAGATATGAGTGGTGGCACTAGTTGGCAAGTGGGCCTGGCACACACGCTGGCAGGCAGGCAACTGCAATTAGATTACACTAGCAGACTGATGTTTTTACAGTCAAAAAAGTTTTTTTTTACAAAATTTACACTACTGTTACAACATATATGAGTGGTGGCACTAGTTGGCAAGTGGGCCTGGCACACACGCTGGCAGACAGGCAACTGTTATTAGATTACACTAGCAGACTGATGTTTTACAGTCAAAAAAGTTTTTTTTTTTTAATTTACACTACTGTTACAACAGATATGAGTGGTGGCACTAGTTGGCAAGTGGGCCTGGCACACATGCTGGCAGGCAAGCAACTACAATTAGATTACACAAGCAGACTGATGTTTCACAGTCAAAAAAGTTTTTTTTTTAAATTTACACTACTGTTACAACAGATATGAGTGGTAGCACTAGTTGGCAAGTGGGCCTGGCACACATGCTGGCAGGCAGGCAACTGCAATTAGATTACACTAGCAGACTGATGTTTCACAGTCAAAAAAGTTTTTTTAAATTTACACTACTGTTACAACAGATATGAGTGGTGGCACTAGTTGGCAAGTGGGCCTGGCACACACGCTGGCAGGCTGGCAACTGCAATTAGATCACACTAGCAGACTGATGTTTCACAGCCAAAAAAGTTTTTTTTAAATTTACACTACTGTTACAACAGATATGAGTGGTGGCACTTAGCAAGTGGGCCTGGCACACACGCTGGCAGGCAGGCAACTGCAATTAGATTACACTAGCAGACTGATGTTTCACAGTCAAAAAAGTTTTTTTTAAATTTACACTACTGTTACAACAGATATGAGTGGTGGCACTAGTTGGCAAGTGGGCCTGGCACACACGCTGGCAGGCAGGCAACTGCAATTAGATTACACTAGCAGACTGATGTTTCACAGTCAAAAAAGTTTTTTTTTTAAATTTACACTACTGTTACAACAGATATGAGTGGTGGCACTAGTTGGCAAGTGGGCCTGGCACACACGCTGGCAGGCAGGCAACTGCAATTAGATTACACTAGCAGACTGATGTTTCACAGTCAAAAAAGTTTTTTTTTTTAATTTACACTACTGTTACAACAGATATGAGGGGTGGCACTAGTTGGCAAGTGGGCCTGGCACACACGCTGGCAGGCTGGCAACTGCAATTAGATCACACTAGCAGACTGATGTTTCACAGCCAAAAAGTTTTTTTTTTAAATTTACACTACAGTTACAACAGATATGAGTGGTGGCACTTAGCAAGTGGGCCTGGTACACACGCTGGCAGGCAGGCAACTGCAATTAGATTACACTAGCAGACTGATGTTTCACAGTCAAAAAAGTTTTTTTTTACAAAATATACACTACTGTTACAACAGATATGAGTGGTGGCACTAGTTGGCAAGTGGGCCTGGCACACACGCTGGCAGGCAGGCAACTGCAATTAGATTACACTAGCAGACTGATGTTTCACAGCCAAAAAAGTTTTTTTAAAAAAATTTTACACTACTGTTACAACAGATATGAGTGGTGGCACTTAGCAAGTGGGCCTGGCACACACGCTGGCAGGTAGGCAACTGCAATTAGATTACACTAGCAGACTGATGTTTCACAGTCAAAAAAGTTTTTTTTACAAAATTTACACTACTGTTACAACAGATATGAGTGGTGGCACTAGTTGGCAAGTGGGCCTGGCACACACGCTGGCAGGCAGGCAACTGCTATTAGATTACACTAGCAGACTGATGTTTCACAGTCAAAAAAGTTTTTTTTTTTTTTAATTTACACTACTGTTACAACAGATATGAGTGGTGGCACTGCAGGCAGGCAACTGCAATTAGATTATATTACACTAGCAGACTGATGTTTCAGGCAAAAATAAAAAAAAGACTGATGTTCTAGCCCTAAAAAGGGCTTTTTGGGGTGCTGTCCTTACAGCAGAGATCAGATGAGTCCTTCAGGACTGTAGTGGACACTGAATACACTATCCTAGCTATCAATTTCCCTATAAAATCAGCAGCAGCTACACTATCCCTCCTCTCACTAAGAATGCAGGATGAGAATGAATCTAAAATGGCTGCTGTCCAGGAGCTGGGAGGGTCTGGGAGGGAGTGTCTGCTGCTGATTTGCTGAAATGTGTCTGCAGACTGTGAGATACAGGGTCAAAGTTTATTCAATGATGACGAATAGGGGCGGATCGAACATCGCATAAGTTCGTCCGCCGTGGCAAACAAGCTATGTTAGCCAGGAACTATTCGCCGCCGAACAATTCGCGACATCATTAGTTACAAATACAAACGCTACATGATCAATTAATAATAGTAAAAAATGAATGAATAATAAGCCCCTTTACACACATGCCTACTGTACCTATAATATCCTTGTTGAAATCCCTTTAAAAAGACATACACACGTAACCCTATGGTTTTGGGCACAACAGGTTAATTGAACAAATGTCACCTAGTAGCACCACTAAACAATACTAACAGGGATAAATTAATATATAGGTCCTTCAATCTGTGATGTAACGATTTTCAGCTTCAGGGGTGTTAATGTCTGAAGCATTTTTGGATTGTGATTACTGCAAAAGCACACGGACAATACCTACACGTGAACCTTGTGAATCAAGAGTTTCAGACAAGAAGCTAAAATAATGACTGTTGCCTTCTGGCCTTTTAAGTGAACCTGAGAAATGAATAAACAATTAGAGAATTTTCTAAAATTCTTTGTAGCTTGCTTGTAAATAGAATTGTAATGCTCTCACTACATCTAAATCATGTAGGAACCTTTCTTCAGAATTTCATAGAATAGGAACTACAATTTCCTTATTGGTGTTTTTAGAAGAAACCACCTTTGGAAAAAAGTCAAATTTAGTCCTTAAAGGGACATTATACACTCATTTTTTCTTTGCATAAATGTTTTGTAGATGATCTATTTATAAAGCCCATAAAGTTTTTTTTTTTAAATAAATGTATAGTTTTGCTTATTTTTAAATAACATTGCTCTGATTTTCAGACTCCTAACCAAGCCCCAAAGTTTTATGTGAATACAGTCGGCTACCTTCTCCAGCTTGCTCCTGTTTGTGTAAAGGGTCTTTTCATATGCAAAAGAAGGGGGGGGGGGAGTGTCTTATTTGCCACTTGCAGTGGGCTTTCCAGCTGCCTTTTCAACAGAGCCAAACTGACAGCTTCTAAGTAAGTTTTTAAACAGTTTTATACTGGATTTTTATATCAGTATCTGTGCATCTTATTCTTTATAGTAGTGTCTATTACATGCAGCTATATGAAAATGAGTGTATACTGTCCCTTTAAAGCCACCTTATCATGGTGAAAAACTAGATAAAAAGCTCACAAGAAAAAGCAATCAATTCAGAATCTCTAATATTGCTTATAGAAACAATACCATTCATGACAGAAGCTGTCATGGTTAAAATGAATAGACCTCCAAAACTCTTGGAACCAATTAAGGTTCCAAGGAGGGACAATTGGTTTAATCACTATCTCTGAATTTCAAGAAGTCAGCAATCCAGAAAGTGCAAAATCTGACCTTTTAAAAAAGCTAGCAGATAAACCATTATCTATGCCCTCTTGTAAAAACTGAAGAATCCTAGGAATTGGGAAAGAATGCCAGCTGAAACCTTGTTTTCACACCAAAATCTTTCAAAATCTTCTGATTGATTTTACTTGTAACAGGCTTTTGGGCCTGAATTAAATAACTTTCCAATTTACTTCTATTAACAAGATGTGCACAGTCTTTTTATATTTACACTTTTTGAGTCACCTACTGAGCATGTGCAAGTATTCACAGAATATACGTATATGCATTTGTGATTGGCTGATGGCTATCGCATGGTACAGGGGGAGTGGAAATAGATATAACTTTGAAATTTGTTGGAAAAAGATCTACTACTCATTTGAAGTTCAGACTAAGTGCTATTGCATTGTCTTGTCGTTATGTATTAGTTGATTAAGAAAAAATACTGTATTTACTGGTTCTTAAAGGTGTCAACATCAGAAACATCTCTTTGTTTTAAAATTTGAGGTTAAATCTCCAAGCCTTCAAATCGAGACACTTTAGATCTTGATGATAAAAGGAGCCTTGAGACAGTAGGTTGTGTCTTAGTGGAAGAGACCACAGGAGACAAATGGATATATGTACCTGATCCATGAACCAAGTCCTGTGTGGCCAAGCTGGAGCAATCAGAATTACTGCTGAGAGCTCTTGTTTGATGCGAGCTATAACTCTTGGCAGCCAAACAGATGGAGGAAAAATATAAGCAAGATGAAATGCTGCAGCAAAATAATATTCCGAAAAATGTGTTTCCCTCTTATTTGTCTGCTGTACTATTTGATATTTGTTTTGTTTAAAATTAAACAAACGGAATATTCAGAGAACATTTACATTTACAAATGTTCCTTTGCTACGGGTAAAAAAGTTCACTTTTTTAGCCTCATACTTACCCTCTAGCACGCTTGAGAGCCGCGCTGATCCCGACCCTTCTTCACAGAGCCTGGGCCACACTAATAGGAGGCTTAAGGCCTGATGGAGAGAAATCATGCAAAATCTTTAGGACTTCTTTAGAACTTATATTGTAACGTAGGTTTCTCTCCTTCACATTCAAAACCCTGCACATTGAGATACATATCTTCCAAATTTAGAGACCTCTGCTCTCTGTACTGATGAGATGTCTTAGATCAACTCACCTGAGTGGCAAGCTTTTGAATATCTGGCCCTTAGTGAAGTGTAACACGGAACTTGCACTAAAGGACCTAATCCTTTAAAGGGACAGTCTAGTCCAAATTAAGAATGGTATAGTATCTCACAAGGAGATACAAAGGCGCGCTGTTGTGAACATACAAGACAAGCAATAAAAAAATAAAATATGAACCCAAACATATGATGTTCCCACAAAAAGTTACTCAGTCTTTATCGAGTATATCTTACTTGGCCGATGGCTGAGGAAAAATAATGGTAGACCGTTTAAGTACGGTAATCTTGATCGTCAATGTTTCTGTGTAGGCAGCTCCTCTTGTTCCCAGAGAGCGGGGATGTAACTGTTTAGAGAAAGAGATGGAGAGGGCGCCACATAGCGTAATATTGTTTCAAAAGGGATGATACAAAAAGCAGAGAGGTAATGCGCTTACCAATAACTGTGGTACTGTGCTGTGACCAGTACAATCTCGCCTGCTAGCACTTCAATCAGTGGCTAGTACACTGTCAGATAAGATCCTTCCTGGGACCTTTTCCCTGGACTGGGAATCTTGCTGTGAGCAGATTCGCTTTGGTATCTGAAGAAACGACCCTTGGAGGTTGAGAAACGCGTTATAATAAAGCCTTTTTAAATTCTTTTAAACCTTGGAAGTTGTACATCTCTTTCTAAACAAAACCTAATTGAGCAATATATCGAAGTTGCTGAACCAAGATACGCTCACAGCAAGATTCCCAGTCCAGGGAAAAGGTCCCAGGAAGGATCTTATCTGACAGTGTACTAGCCACTGATTGAAGTGCTAGCAGGCGAGATTGTACTGGTCACAGCACAGTACCACAGTTATTGGTAAGCGCATTACCTCTCTGCTTTTTGTATCATCCCTTTTAAAAAAATATTACGCTATGTGGCGCCCTCTCCATCTCTTTCTCTAGTCCAAATTAAACATTCATGATTTAGATAGGGCATGCAATTTTAAACAACTTTCCAATTGACTTTTATCATTCAATTTGCTTTGTTCCCTTGGTGGTATTTTTGAAAAGCTAAACCTAGGTAGGCTCAAACTGATTTCTAAACTGTGGAAAACCACCTCTTAGCTCAGAGCATTTTGAAATTTTTCACAGTTAGACAGTACTAGTTCATGTGTGTCATATAGATAACATTGTGCTCACGCCCGTTGAGGTTTTTAGGAGTCAGCACTGATTGGATAAACTGCATGTCTGTCAAAAGAACTGAAATAAGGTGGCAGTCTGCAGAGGCATAAATACAAGGTAATCACAGAGGTAAAATATATGTTAATATAACTGTATTTGTTAAGCAAAACTGGGGAATGAGTAATAAAGGGATTATCTATAATTTTAAACAATAACAATTCTGGTGTATATGGTCCCTTTAATGCAGGCTCTGGGATCTGCCACGCTAAGCCTCCTATTAGTGCAGCTCAGGGCTCTGTGATGAAGGTTTAGGACTAGCGTGGCTGTCCAGTGTGCCAGAGGTAAGTATTTAACCTTTTGATTTAAAGAAAAGGAATGAATACTGATGAATGCACAAGCCTACTTTAAACTCCGCCAGAGGATACCTGGATCTTGCAAAATATCTGGGAAGTTTGATGTTCAAACAAAATGTCACCAGGTCCATCACTGGTAGACCCAACTGATCTGCTTCCTAGTTGTTCATACATGAGAAATGAAATGCAGAAATATTATAGAGCTTGATCACTGCTCGAGTTAAAATTGAAGAAAGCTCCTTCATCGCTATTGAACTGCAAGTTCCCCAATGTTAAGTGATATAAGCCACTGCTGTGTGATTGTATTAGGAAGAACAGGTTCAAGGGGTAGGATAATTTATTACCCACAAATATAACATTCAGACAGCTATATCATAGAGCATAAATTAGCTTAAAGTGAATGTAAATTCAGATGAATTGGTGCCCGGTTTTTAATAATCCTATTAAAAACAAGGGCACTTTAATTCATCAAAATTTACATTTCACTTGTTTTCTTCAAATACTTACCTTTTAATCCTGACAGCCGATGCAGCGCTTCCTCCGCCCATCGCAAGCCCTCTTCGTGGGTCCAAAATTACGAATCCGGCTTCCACCAATCACGGCATTGCCTCAGGCCATGATTCCCCCGGGGGGAGGAAGCTGTGATTGGAGGAAGCTGGATTAGTCTTTTCTGATGTATGAAGAGGCTTCTGACGGCCGGGGCAATCACTGGAGTGGCTGTGAAGATTAAAAGGTAAGTATTTGAAGAAAACGAGGGAAATGTAAATATTGATGAATTAAAATGCCCTTATTAATAGGATTATTAAAAACCGGGCACCGATTCATCTGCATTTACATTTACTTTAACTGCTGAACACAAGAGAAATAAGGCTAAAATGTAACAATATTTACACAAATGCAACAAATGTTGCACACAGAGAACAGAGCCTAAATCTTGTAATTAGTAAAGGGGAAATTCAATATAGCGCATGTAAGTTTTGTTCACACATATCAGAAATCTTTATTTATTCAAATAGTAAAAAAGCCAGGCAGGCTATGTACACACACACACAAATTAAAAGTATTTTAACTCCAGGATGGACAATCAGGAGTTAATCTCCGCAATTAGATTATGCTGATGTGACCAGTGTAGTGGGTAATATTTGCTTATGCTCACAAGTACCGGATATATTAAGGTTACCGTTGAAAAGCACGCTCACACTCTCACACGCTCACACGCTCACACACCTTTGTCTCAAAAAACTCCTTCTATAGAGTTTGAATTAATTTTAACTGACTGTTTTGATTTAAAAAAATAAAGCCATCCTGGAAAGCGTTTAAAAACAAGGGACTAAGCCCACAGTGTAAGTGCCCTTAAAAGCCCACTTGTGAGCATAAGCAAATATTACCCACTACACTGGTCGCATCATGATTATCTCATTGTGGAGATTAACTCCTGATTGTTCATCCTGGATTTAACCTACTTTTAATGTGGGTGCGTGTGTACATAGCCTGTAAAGTTATAAAGTTATCTGTTATGTATGAACAACACTTACATGTGTTATATTGAATTTTCTCCTTTGCTAATTACAAGTTAGGCTCTGTTCTCTGTGTGCAACATTTGTTGCATTTGTGTAAATTACTGCTGTGACATTGTCTGATTAAAATCATTGTTAGTTCTTTCAGAAGAGGCCAGCTCTTAAGGGCCCTGAAGATAGGAAGGAGTTCCAAGATATTTATTGGTAACCTTGCTTAATGAGGAAACCAAACTCCTTGTGTTTTCCTGGACCCCATACTGAATCCCAACCTAAGAGACTTGCGTCTGTTGAGATTATTGTCCAAGTTGGATGAACAAAGGATGCCTTCAGAGGAATGAACTGGTGGTCTATCCACCAGGATAGAGATTGTTTTGTTGTGGAATCCAAATGTATGCTAATAGAAAGCTGAATGTAGTACTTGCCCCATTGACTTAGCATACAAAATTAAAGGGATATCAAACCCAAAAATGTTATTTTGGGATTCAGACAGAGCAATTTACTACTAATATCAAATTTGATTTGTAATCCACCATTGAAGAGATACCTAGGTAAGCGTATGGAGAACTAGATGGAAGTAAATAGTGCAGTCTATTACTTTTACAAAAAGATAAAATTCTTGCAAATTTGCTGCCATATAGTGCTCCAGAAATGGGCCAGCTCCTATGCATATGTCCCTGCTTTTCAAGAAAAGATACCAAGAGTCTGAAGAAAATTTGATAAGAAGTGAATTAGAATGTTGTTTAAAATTGCATGTTCTATCTGAATCGTGAAATAGAAATTTGTTTTTTTTATGTCCCTTTAAAGAGGTCTCATGTGAAACTGAGTAAATGCTATGGCATATGATGCTACAAACATCAGACCCAACACTTTCATACATAGGGCTACTGTAGGATTGGAAAATGAATGAAGTCTTACACATGTTGTCTGCAACTTTGATCTCCTTTTATCTGTAAAAGAAAATCTCATTGATATAGAGTCTATCATGAGTCCTAGGAGAGAGAATCTGGACGGAGGAGAAAGATACATTTTTGGTAAGAGATTCTGCTAAAGGTAAAGATGGAGCTTGTACCAAGATAGCATCCAGATATGGAGCCATCAAAATAATTGAGGTCAAATTACAGGTTCCCAGAACCTTTGTAAAAATTAGTCTAAATTATAGAGCAACAAACTGGAAGTATTTGTCCAGGAAGGCAAAACTTAGGAACTGTCAATGGTCTTTATGGATAGGAATAAAAAGCTAAGCATCTTTCAAATATATTGTGGACATAGATTTCCCCATGTTGAACAAGGGGTAGAATATTCCAAATTGCTTACATTTTGAAAGTAGGATTCCTGAGAAACCTGTTTTCAAATCCATAATAGGCCTGAAAGTTCCCTCTTTCTCAGGAACAATAAAAAGGTTAGAATAAAAACCCTGGCCTTGTGCTGAAATAAAAAGTGGAACTATAATTCCCATTAGTTCTAGATCTAGAAAACATTGGGAAAAGGCTTGTGCCTTTACAGGGTCCAATGGAACATGGGACAGAAGAACTTCCTCTGAAAGGCCTTGATTTGAAACCAAAATTGTATCCATGAGAAATTATGTTTAGAGCCCAATGATGTTGAACAAACTTAGACTAAGCCTTCTGGAAATAAGGCGTTATTTGCCTTCTACCAGAAGGATTTCTTTTATCGGGTCTGCACCTTCATACTGACTTGATAGCGGAAGAAGGCTTTTTGACAGTTTGGCCTTGTTCCAATTGAAATTGGACTTCCAGGAGAATCTGGAAGAAACCTGTTTTTGTGAAGAGGAGGACAATTTTTAGTTCCTAGATTGGTGAAAGGAATGAAAAATACTAGTAACTCTTTTCTTTCCCTTGAATTTCTTGTCCTGAGGAAGAAAAGCTCCTTTTCCTACAGTTACAGTAGAGAATATGTCATCTAGACTAGGACCAATGAAAATTTTCCTTGAAAGAGATAAAAGCCTAGATTTTAAAACCATGCCAGCTGATCATGACTTGAGCCACAAAGCTCTTCTGGTAAAAACTGGTCAAAAGCCATAGTTTTGGCATTAATTCTAACTATGTCAAAAATAGCATCACAGATAAAGACATTTGCTGACCTAAGAAGTTTAAAACAGTTTTGAAAATCTTTATCAGTGGAATCTTCTGAATTCTAATGAGAAAGATTGTCACCAAAGAGTAGAAGCCGCTGCAAAACAATACTGATAGCTGTACTAAATAAGTAACTTGCTTGTAAAACAGCTCTTTTCATGAAAATACTTTAATTTGCTATCCAAGGGACTTTAAAAGTTATACTATCTGCTAAGGATAACTCTTCTTTTTAAGACGCTTTAGATAGGAAACTTGAATCCTTTCATAGAAGGGCTTTTGTGCAGGCAGGTTATCATTTCAGACCAGCTATTGCTAGTTCTGATGTTTCTGCTGTGGCTTCCATTTGATTAGATAGTCTATCTGATCAGGTTTTTGAGGATTCTGGTAGTGAAGATTTTCTTAACCATTTGAGTTTGCTTAAATGGGCTAATTCCTTTATTGGAGATGCTATCTTGGATAGCATTAGGATTGGTGAATATTTCTTTTCAAGGAAAAAAATTCTTTGGGACAGATTATGATTCTATTATTTCCACAGTTACTGGTGGTAAAGGAGCTTTTCTTCAGGTTGGAAACCAAGCTCCAATCGGAGCAGGCCTAAGCAGGCCAAGACGTCCACATGAGTTTATAGCCCCCAATGTAGATTCTCTGGTAGGGGGAAGGCTAAGTCTCTTTCAGGAGGCATGGTTTTGGAATGTGTCAGATTCTTGGAATATAATTTCTGAAGGTTATCGGATAGGTTTCAGGGTAAGACCTCCCAGAGGAAGGTTTCTTTTGTCAAATGTTACAAAAAAATCTCTTTGAAAGCTCAGGCTTTTCTTCATTCAGTTCTGTATCTGGAATCCATAGATGTGATAGTTCCGGGTTCTTCTACTGGAACAGGGAAAGGGATTTTATTCAAACCTCTTTGTGGTTCCAAAGAAAGAGGGAGTTTACAGACCTGTGTTAGATCTATAAGGTTTTTTTTACAAGTTTGTCAGAGTGCTGTCCTTTAAAATGGAGACTATTAGGTCCATTCTGCCTTTTATTCAGCAAAGACAGTTTATGTCCACAATAGATTTAAAGGTTGCTTACCTCCATATTCAAATTCACAAAGAGCAAGTATTTTCAAGTATTTTTAGTTTGTTGCTCTGTTGTTGGTTCTCAAAAGCCAGGGAATAGCTGTGTTTCCTTACTTGGATGATATCTTGGTACTAGCTTCATCTTCATTTAGCAGAATCTCACACTAATAGACTGTTGTTGTTTCTTCAACGTCATTGTTGGAGGATCAATTTGTTAAAGAGTTCTTTGGTTCCTCAGACAAGGGTTTCATTCCTGGGGTTCCAGATAGACTCAGTCTCCATGAGATTGTCATGAACAGATCAAAGAAGGCTGATCAAAGAAGACTGACATATGAGACCACTTAAGCTTTGTATTCTTCGACAGTGGTGCAGGGATCATACTCTTGTCTCAGAAGATTGTTCTGGATTTCAAGACAAGACAGTTTCTGTCTTGGTGGCTGGATCACCAGCTTATTTTGCGGGGGGGGGGGGGGGCTTCTTTTGCTCGTCCAATTTGGTCTCTGATCACTACAGATGCAAGTTTTTCAGGATGGGGAGCTGTTTGTGGGTCTCTGACAGCACAGGGAGTTTGGGATCCTTGGGAGGAAAGGTTGCCTATAAACATCTTAGAACTTTGTGCAATTTTCAGAACTCTTCAAGCTTGGATACTTCTGAAAGGAGAATCATTTCTCCGGTTTCAGTCAATGTCACAGCTGTGGCTTATGTCAACTATCAAGGGGGTACTCGTAGTCCCTTAGCCATGAGGGAAGTTTCTCAAATTCTCTCTTGGGCAGAGGCCAATTGCTGTCTAGTTTCAGCAATCCACAAACCAGGGGTATTCAATTGGGAAGTGGATTTTCTTAGTCATCAGTTCCTTCATCACGGTTAATAGTCTCTTCATCTGGAAGCAATCAATCAGATTGTAGAACTTTGGGGTGTCCCGGAGGTAGACTTAATGGCCTCTCAGTTGAACAACAAACTTGCAAGATACTATGCAAGGACAAGGAAACCTCAGGCCAGGGCCGCCATTATGGGGTTACAGGGGTGACTGCAGTCAGGGGCCGGGTGATGCTGAGGGGCCTGGTCAGGCCCTATTTCTCACTGTGAGTGTGAGGAGGTCAGTGACACTGACTGGCAGCCTGTCAGTGCCTTCAACTATTGCGACTTGCAAGGAACCGGACCAGGGAGGGAGGGATTGGACGAATGTCTGGCTGCCGATGATGTCATGATAAATGCCCACCTAACCTTCACTGTCCTACAGGCTCTGTCATGATGACTGCCCAGCACATTACCTAAGGCAGTCTGACAGAGGCAGCTGAATTTTGATTAGTGAGGGGGCGGGGAGGTGGGTGGGACAAACATAGTGTGTGGGAAGTGACTGACCCTATAATTGAGGGGCATGCAGGAATCAGATGAAAAGATTAAAGGTCACTCTCTGCTACCACCGAGACCGAGAGGGTAAAGGTAGGGCAAGGCCACTAGGCTGGAATTACTTATGGAGAAAGATTATTGCACAATAGTAAACTATCTCTGTGCTAAGCGTATTCAAGTTTATTTGAGGGTAAATTTTTGAGGTTACTCTTTTTACTTTTTCTATAATCCTACTACAATCCTACTAATAGGAAAGAGGAGGAAGGAGGAAGTTAGGAAGGAGGTAGACAGTACAGCATAAATTGAATGCAGCAGAATAGAGAGGGTCCTAAACGATCAAAGCAGAGTGCGCTTCATGTGCATATAAGTTTTCAAATTAGCAGTGCAGTTTAATGCGCATACAGGGTACTCACAATATGCAGCAGCACTCTGTTGTGCTGATAGATGCGTTCTGGAGACTCTCAGTGCTCCAGCTCACTGTACAATGTTGATCAGGTCCCTCCAAAGGGTCAGATAGGCAGGATTTGACACATTTAAACCAAAGGCGTGTGTTAAAACATCAAAAAGGAATTTAATAGTATAAAACTGTTTTTAGGATAAAACAATTATATTAAAATTTGTGGGGTTGAAACATTAATTAAGAGCCCCAATAAAATGCAACGCATTTCTCCGCTAGCACAGCGGTTTCCTCGGGTATAAAAAAATAATGGTATATCACATAGCAGGCATGCTAACCTTTCAAACACACAATAACTAATCAAATGCCTCAATTACAATAAACAGACCTGTTCAAGGGAACCCAGCAGTTACATACTGCAGCTCCCTGATAGCAGATCCTATTGGGTCTAGAAACACACACCTACCTATCTCTAATCAGTCTACAATGATTTTCATCTCATATGTTCCTCATATTGTTTATACAAACATACACCTCACCTACCTATCTCTAATTTGTCTACAGTGATTTTCATCTCATATGTTGCTAATATTGTTTATATGTATTGAGTATACAAAAATTCTAGGCTGATCTTATAATAAAATAGCGAGAAAATGCTCCAAATGTTTTCTTTTTATCAAATGTCTGATTATATAAGGATTGCTGGCATAGAGTAAATCTTACCTTTGATTGTTTGGGTGACTAATATTATGTTCGTTATACTCTAAATTAAAGGCATCCCAATCGTAACTGGCTCCAAACAGTGGCATCATAAAGTGTATTGCTGATCTACACATTGTCACATGATACACGTAACAAAAAACATTCCTTTTAGTAGGAGGCATTATAGTATGTAATGCTGTGATGTCCTTTAGATCGTTCATGTGATTACTGCTAGTTAGTTTTTCTAGTAATCTCAAAATACTTACTGACGTACAGTCAGAGAACGACTTGGCTTAATAAACCATTGCTAGGTAATGGTATGGTCCTACTGAATAAGTCTACCTTGATGTGGTGGCAGACTTGGACAAAATATAAGTGAGCATGGAGGGGGGGCCTGACCACTGGCTTAGTCAGGGGCCCTAAAATTTCTAGTGGTGGGCCTGCCTCAGGCAGAGTTTTTGGATGTTCTGAGAACTCCATGGCCTTTTCGAGTAGCCTTTGTCTTTCCTCCTCTGGTGTTTCTTCCCAGAGTGGTTTCCACGATCAGGCAGGAGAATTATTCAGTGATTCTAATTGCTCCAGCCTGGTCTAGCCGAGTTTGGTTTGTAGATATAGTTCATATATCCAGCTGCCCTCTTTGTCAAAGTCCATTTTTCCATCAGGATCTGAAATCTCTAAACTTGATGCATGGAGATTGAACGGTTAGTCTTAGACATAGGGGGTTCTCTGAATCTGTGATTGAAACCCTGATTAAGGCTCAGAAACTAGTTACCAGGAAAATTCAATATAACGTTTGGAAAACTTTTATTTCCTAGTGTCTTGATCATGGTTTTTCCTAGCTTTCTTTCAGGATTCCTAGAATTTTGCAATTTTTACAAGATGGTTTGGATAAAGGTTTATCCGCCAGCTCTTTGAAAGGACAGATTTCTGCTAATCTTCCTGATATTCATGGTTTTGTTCAGGCTTTTGTGCATTATAAGCCTGCTATTAAACCAATTTCTTCTCCTAGGAATTTGAATCTGGTACTGAAAGTTTTGCAGGCTCCTCCATTTGTCCCTTTAAGACTGCCTTCCCTGCTACTGACAATCATAATGTTTGGGGAGTATCTGCATTCAACGTACCTGCCAAATAATTAATCATCCATGCACCTGATTCCCTCAGCCTCTTTTTAAATAATCTCAGGCCTAATGTGCATTGCATTAACTTTGAAGTTTTATTCCAGAACAACAGAAGTCTGTGACTGTTCCAGTATGGATTTTAACAGCATATTCAAACTACAGCCTTTCCTTTTAAGCTAAGCAAAAAATAATCTAATCACAAGTATTCCATATAAATCCATTTAGTTTCCTGGACACTGCAACTTAACAAACTCTGAACTTATTCTAAATTTCAAGTATGCATTTAGTTATAATCATTGTCTAATTGCTACAACAGCATCATACTCAGAACTTTATAAATATTTACTGCTTCAAGTTGTCATAGCTGAAATATCCTCCTGTAAATATATTAATATATTCAGAACTCTGCATCTATGTGTTCAGTTAAAAAGCTTTCCTGTGATTCTCCAATATATGCACAAACAGTATTTAATGCCTTAAACTTGCAATTTGTCTATCACCTGTGATGCTCTGCTTATTACTCTGACATACAGCACAAATAATATTATGTACTGTGAACCTGCAACAAACCTTTGCATTACTGGCCTCTATTTATCAAACTGTCTACTTTCTAGCATTCGCTGGCACCAATACGCTCGCCTAAGCTCGCCTAACATCACCGCTGTGGACCTGAATACATTCGCCAAATTTATCAATAAAGCTGTCAAAAAGCTGCGCACCAAGTATGGTGCGATGAGCAGCGGACTGTTGTTAACTGACAGTCATCGATCTCGCTGCTCATTGGCTTATTCGCAGCTTTCTTGCTAGCCTGTCACTAAGCACCCACACTATACTATACTGCTTTACCCCCCTAAACTGCTGCTCCCGGACCCCGCCGCAACTCTAATAAATATATTAACCCCTAAACCGCCGCTCCCGGACCCTGCCGCAACTCTAATAAATATATTAACCCCTAAACTGCCACTCCCGGACCCCGCCGCAACTCTAATAAATATATTAACCCTAAACCGCCGCTCCCGGACCCCACCGCCACCTATATTATAGGATTGACCTTGCATTCTATTGGCTGATCGGAACAGCCAATAGAATGCGAGGTCAATCTTATTGCCTGATTGGATCAGCCAATCGGATTGAACTTCAATCCGATTGGCTGATTGCATCAGCCTATCATATTTTTCCTACCTTAATTCCGATTGGCTGATAGAATCCTATCAGCCAATCGGAATTCAAGGAATGCCATCTTGAATGACGTCATTTAAAGGAACCTTCATTCAGTGTTAGGACGTTGTTTGAAGAGGATGGCTCAGTGTCGGCTGGATTGAAGATGGACCTGCTCCGCTCCAGATGGATGAAGATAGAAGATGCCGCTTGGATGAAGACTTCTGCCGCTTGGAGGACCTCTTCTGCCCGGATTCTTTGAAGACTTCTGGCCGGATCGGATGAAGACTTCTGCCCGGCTGGGTGAAGACGGCTCAAGGTAGGGTGATCTTCAAGGGGGTAGTGTGTGTGGGTGGTGGGTTTTAATGTTGGGGGGGTTGTATTTCTTTTTTTATCAGGTAAAAGAGCTGATTACTTTGGGGCAATGCCCCGCAAAATGTCCTTTTAAGGGCTATTTGTAATTTAGTTTAGGGTAGGGAATTTTATTATTTTGGGGGGCTTTTTTATTTTATTAGGGGGCTTAGATTAGGTGTAATTAGTTTAAAATTCTTGTAATTTTTTTATTTTCTGTAATTTAGTGTTTAGTGTTTGTTTTTTTTGTACTTTAGTTAATTTTAGTTAATTTTATTTAATGTTAGGTAATTGTATTTAATTAATTTAATTTATTTAATTATACTATAGTGTTAGGTGTAATTGTAACTTAGGTTAGAATTTATTTTACAGGTAATTTTGTATTTATTTTAGCTAGGGAGTTATTAAATAGTTAATAACTATTTAATAACTATTGTACCTAGTTAAAATAAATACAAAGTTGCCTGTAAAATAAAAATAAACTATTAGTTATATTGTAGCTATCTTAGGGTTTATTTTATAGGTAAGTATTTAGTTTTAAATAGGAATTATTTAGTTAATTGTAGTAATTTTATTTAGATTTATTGTAATTATATTTAAGTTAGGGGGGTTAGGGTTAGATTTAGGTTTAGGGTTTAATAACTTTAATATAGTGGCGGAGGTGTAGGGGGGGCAGGATAGGGGTTAATAAGTTTAATGTAGGTTTGCGGCAGTGTAGGGGGGGCAGGATAGGGGTTAATAAGTTTAATGTAGGTGGCGGCGGTGTAGGGGGGGCAGGATAGGGGTTAATATGTATAATGTAGGTGGCGGCATGGTCCGTGAGCGGCGGTTTAGGGGTTAAACAATTTATTTAGTTGCGGCGGGGTCCGAGAGCGGCGGTTTAGGGGTTAAACAATTTATTTTGTTGCGGCGGGGTCCGGGAGCGGCTGTTTAGGTGTTAATAAGCATAATGTAGGTGGCGGCGGTGTAGGGGGGGCAGATTAGGGGTGTTTAGACTTGGGGTGCATGTTAGGGTGTTAGGTGCAGACATTTCCCATAGGAATCAATGGGATATCGGGAAGCATCGAACATGAGCTTTCACTGCTGTCAGACTCCCATTGATTCCTATGGGATCCGCCGCCTCCAGGGTGGCGGATTTGAAAACCAGGTATGCTGGGCCGGAATAGTGGCGAGCGTACCTGGTTGTTCTTTGATAACTTCCAAAAGTAGTCAGATTGTGCCGAACTTGCGTTCGGAACATCTGGAGTGACGTAACCATCGATCTGTGCTGGACTGAGTCTTGCGGATCGTATGTTACGTCACTAGATTCTACTTTTGCTGGTCTGTAGGGCTTGATAACTATGGCGAATCTGCCTCGCCACAAATACGCTGCGGAATTCCAGTGTATTTGCGGTTGACGGCTTGATAAATAGAGGCCTATGAGTCAATCTTCTACTAGTTTACTCTGAAGCCTGAACATCTTACATTGCTATATTTTTCACTTATTAATCCTGCAGCTACTCCTATTAACTATAAGTCACAGTATAAATTTATGTTTCCATTGAAGCCAGAATATATTGTATACATATGTTTTACTCTCCATGAATTCTACAATAACTTCTTGCAACTATGAATCACAGAATATCATCTATCCATGTCCAGGATACTCTTACCCGGGTCAGGGGTCGGTGTCTCCTATTCCCTACCACTGCCCCAAGGGTCTGTGTCCTGAGCGCATATACACCGGAACATGACAGCCTATGCATAAGGTATACATTAAGTTCTTTCAGGGAAAGTCCCTTTTCTTCTGGCTTTTTCCTCTTCTAGAAGGGTTTCTGGACTTTCTGCTCTTTCTTATGATTCTCCTTATTTGGCTTTTCATCAATATAAGGCAGTTTTAAGAACCAATTTAGATTTTCTTCCTAAGGTTGCATGTGAGAATCTAAGCAGGGAAATTGTTGTTCCTTCTTTGAGTCCTAATTCTAAGAATTCTTTAGAAAGGATTCTTCAAAATATGGATGTGGTTAGAGCTTTGAAATATTATATCGATGTTACCAAGGTTTTCAGAAAAACTTCAAGTTTGTTCATTTATTTGGTTCTAAACAAGGTCTGCTGTTGCTTTGGTTTCTTGGATTCATGAAGCTTACTTGAAGGCAGGCAGACTCTTCATTATTGGATTACTGCTCACTCTACTAGATCAGTAGCTACTTCTCGGGCTTTCAAAAATGAAGCTTCTGTTGACCAAATTTGTAAGACAGCTACTTGGTCTTCTTTGTATACTTTTACTAAATTCTACAATTTTTATATTTTTGCTTCCTCTGAAGCAGCTTTTGGTAAAAATGTCCTTCAGGCTGTTGTTTCTGGGTAATTCTTGCCTGTGGGTTTTTTAAATGTGCATAAAAAAAAGAGATAAATATATATTTATATTGAAAGGATATATCTACTTTGTTTTTAGGGTTGTGGATTTAGTTTCTTTATGGAAAAAATAGCTGTTTTCTATCCTACACTATCTTTGTATTACTCGTGGACTCTCCACAGCTTTGTATTGGTTCCCAGAAGCAATGGATCATGGATTCTTACCACCTTTATGAAAGAAAACATACCTGATAAATTAATTTATTTAATGGTGGTAAGAGTACATGAGACCCTACCCTGTTTTCTTTTTTTGGTGTTGGTTTCTTATCTTATGGCACATCTTTTTTCCCCAGATCCTACATTTTTTTTTGCTCTTTATTTCTTTACATACCTTTTTTTTTGCTTGGCTATACATCAGACTTACTACCATAGAGGTGGAAGAGGTTATATAGAATTATTTGGGTTTTTAATCTTTGCCTCCTCCTAGTGGTAGTGAAGGTAGTTTCCAGAAGTAATGGATTGTGGACTCTTACTAAGATGAAAGAAATTAATTTAGCAGGTAGGCATATATTATGTTTTTAATATGCCCCTCAGTATTAGATACAGAGGAAGCTGCTGAATAACAACAGTTCATACATTTAAGGGAGTGAGCCAAGCTTAGCTGAAAACTATGTGCGATCATAAAAAAATAGACTACAGGTACCTGAGAGATTTGCTGGCAAGGAATCTGTTGTCATACAGTAGACAAATTTTATTTTGCAGAGGGGGAGATATATAGAGTCTGTCTCCATGAAAGTAGAGGTAATCTGTTCCTTGTTTACAGTAGACAGTGGGATGGTAGAGTCATTTGAGAGTGATGATTTTAATTCAGAGTTTAAATCATAAGCTACTCCAATAATTCAGTTTGGCGAAATAATGGCTCCATAAGTTGTCTCACTGTTTGGAGAATTCCTTGGCGGAAGAGATAATCTGCCTTTTTGTTTTTTGAGTTTGGTCTATATGTAAGGAAAATATTGAAATGTTGAAAATAAAGGCTCCAACATACTTGTCGAGCTGAAAGGGTTTTGCTAAATTTGAGATATTCCAGATTTTTGTGATCTGGGTAAATTATAATAGGCTTGATTGTACCTTTCAGCAAATGCCTCCAGTTCTCAAGGGCTGCTTTGATTGCAAGAAGTTCCTTTTCACCAACTGGATATTTAGTTTCAGCGGGAGACAAAACTCTAGAATAAAAAGTCATAAGAGTAATGTTCTCCATGGAGTAAGAATAGCCCCTATAGCATGACCTGAAGCATCCACTTCTGGAATTGTACTGCTGAGATTGGTCAGGTAGTTGCAGAATAGGTGCTGTGGTGAATCTCTTCTTTAAGGAATCAAAAGCTAACGGAGCATCTTGTGTCCACTTTAACTTTGTGGTAATTCTGGTAAGTGGTCAGTGGTTTAATGATAGGTGAAAAATTCTGTAGAAATTTGCGATTTTAATAAATCTTTGAACATCTTTCTTTGAAGTAGGGACTGGCCATTGAAGAATTACCATAATCTTTTTGTCATCTATTTGGATGCCTTGGGGTGAAATCACATATCTAAGAAAGGAAAGATACATATTTCTAACTTTGCATACCGGTAATATGTGTGTAAACCTAGCAAGAACCCATCTAACATTTGGTGTTCTTCTAAATTAGATGAGTATATGAGAATGTTATCTAGATAAATTACAACGCATACATCTAGAAGGTCCCTGAACACATAATTTATGAAGTGTTGGAAAGTAGCGGGAGAATCGCACAAGCCAAATGGCATGACCATATACTCATACAGACCATAGCATGTTCTAAAGGCTTTTTTTCATTCATCCAAACAAGTGAGACCAACATTGTGCAGCTGCATCGTGGCTGAACCGGAAACCAAACAGGGTAAAGGTCATCCAATCAATGCTGTCTAAGCGTAGTGCCGTAGCTGCAGCTGATCAGTCTGCTAGTACAATTTCCATTGAAAAAAGCAGTGCAGGCACTGCTCAGAGAGTGAAAATAAAATGTGCCCTTTATTTCAAACTGATTAAAAAATCCATAGCAAGACAAACAGACAAGGGAGTGTGGGAAAGACAGCCTGACACATTTCACTCCCTGTAGTGGCGCTTAATCATATGCGATTAATATTTTTTTCATTCATCCCCTTCTTTTATTCTAATTAAGTTGTAAACACCTATTAAATCAAGTTTTGTATATACTGCAACCTTTTGTAATCTTTCTATTAATTATTGTATGAGGGAAAGTGGGTACCTGATTTTTTATTGTCATTTTATTTAGCTCCCTGTAATCTATGATGGGCCGGAGGGAATTGTCTTTGTTTTGGAAAAAAACATTCCAGCCCCAGCGGGGAGGTGGAATGTCTAAAAAACCATTTTCTTAGATTATAATCTAATTATTCCTTAAGGTGTTGAATCTCAAGTGGGTAAATGTGCCACTATGGTATGGTGGATCCTGGATGTAAATCTATGAGGCAGTTATAAGGCCTGTGAGGAGGAAGCATTTCAGCTTCTTTCTTATCGAAGACATCTGAAAAATTCCTATACTGTTAGGGTCTTGGAGTAGAGGAAGATGTGGGTAACAAGGTTTTTTTTACAATACTGAGATGTGAGCTGGATTTTACATGGTTGCCAATGAATAATAGACTGATGTAATTTTAGCCAGGTAATCCCTAAAATGGCTGGGAACAGTGGTGAAGGAATTATATCAAAATATATGTATTCAGTGTGCCCTTGTGATGTTTTTACTTGTAGAGTAATAGGACCTGATGGAATTGGAGAACCATCAATAACTTTACCAAACACAGGGTTTTGCTTTACAATGCTAGGTATTTTATTGTGAGTAACCAAATTGACATAACTTGAATAAATGATCCACAGGCTCCTGAATCAATTATAGCTTCAGCTAGCAGTTGTTTTTGGTCCCACTGTAGATATAGAGAGGGTACAATAAGTGACATTATCATTTTCTGTGGGTAAACATACATTATTTTCTGTACTCTTACAAGGCCTTTTTTCATCTTAAGGATGGAGAGGTTTTGACATCATGGTCCTTCTCCAATATGATATATGCTTAGGTTCAAATTCCTTCTCCAAATTTTCTCTTCAATAGATAATGGCCCTTTTACCACCCCAATCTCCATAGGTTCTGGGTAGGTCTGTGATGATTCAGGATATGTGATCATCTTTTTAGGGAGAGCTCCAGTATGATATCATCTATACACTCATGAATGCGCCTGTCAATTGAAGTAGAGAGTTTTATAAGAGCTTCTAAGGTTGTCAGCAATTCAATCCTAGATAACTCATCTTATAATGACTCAGACAGTCCCAAACAGAATTGATTGCAAAGACTGATGTCATTCAATTTGGAATCAGGAACCCATCTTTTAAATTTGACAATGTAGTCTTCGACAGTTTGAGACCTCTGACAGCTGTATTGTCTGTAAGTTGTTTATCAGGATCTTAATATAAGAAACTCAAGAGAGTAGAGAATAGGATTATCAGTCTCAAATAATTAGCCCATGTATGGGATTCTCCATGCAGATATGAGATGACTGTACAAACTTTAATTCTGTCTGTGTTGTAAGTCTTTAGTTTTAAAGTAACATACAATAAATTTTTGTCGTTCTCCAGAGAACTTCTCTGGTGGGCGAACAAAGGGTTCAGTAGTATCGGCAGGAGGATGACGTGATGTTAAAACATCTTTGATGATGTTGGAGACTTTGGTTCTCTGTTGTAGATAAATTGACAATGTTTTGATTGGCTTGGTAATTCTGTCGCAGTCGCCAAACTCTGACAACTTCTTTGCATAAAAGGACCTCAATTGCAAGAAGATGAAACAAATGGATATTGTAGCACTGTCTCTTTAAATTTTTAAGAGTAGATATTGACAAAAATAATATTGTGATACTCTCTCTTTAAATATTAGCAGCAGGTAATTCCACTTTGTAGCTATTATGTTGTGTAAAATGACACCATTGAATATTCGAGTACTGTCTCTTTAAATCTTGTAAATGGGTAATTACAATTTGTAACTACTATGTTTGGTTTGTAGTTACTGTGCAGCTAATAACATAGGTTATAATGGGTTGATTTTATGTTCCAGAGAAAAGGTAGTGCTTTGTGAATGGAACACCAGCACAGGATTCCTCTGCAGCTGATAAATGAGTTTTAATATGCCTCTTAGTATAAGGTACAGAGGAAGCTGCTGAATAATAACAGTTCCTAAATTTCAGGGTGTATGGCAGGCTTAGCTGAAAACAAATTTGGGGTCGAGATTAAACAACTGCTGAAACCCACGTCTCCCGTAATTTCACGTTGCACATCAGGGAATTACATAAACCATGCACGCAGTTCATATACTGTCGTAAGTTGGATAAACTGGCGATGTCCAGAAATGTGAGTAACCTCTTCTTCATCCAGGGCGAAGGCAGCGCAGAGCGGAGGTGACCACGTTGCAAGAATGCCAGCCACGGAGCCATCTAGCATGGAGGATCGTCTTCGTACGATCGTCCTCGCACACTAAGGATTGAATGCAAGATACACGTTTTATATTTGGGGTACCTTGCATTCCTATTGGCTGAAATTTTCAAATCAGCCAATAGGATAAGAGCTACTGAAATCCTAATGGCTGATTTGAACAGCCAATAGGACTTCAGTAGCTCTCATCCTCCGCGCCACCTTTACCCTGGATGAAGATAGATAGGTCCCTGTGCTGGAAGAAGATGTCGCCGCCTGGAAGAAGAACTTTACCGCCTGGAAGAAGACCCTCTCCACCGGACTTCAGGAATGGTGAGTACCTATTTGGGGGTTATATTTAGGCTTTTTTTTTTCTTTTGGGTAGTCTTTGTTTTTTAGATTAGGATTTTTTTTATATTCATGGGTTACAATATAGCTGATTACCCTTTTAAGGGCAATGCCCATACAAATGCCCTTTTAGGGACAATTGGTAGCTTAGTTTTTTTTATTGTTAGGTTTTTTATTTTGGGGGGTTTGGTGGGAGGGGGGTATTTACTGTTAGGGGGGACTTATTTTTGTATGTAAAAGAGCTGATTAACTTAGGGCAATGCCCTACAAAAGGCCCTTTTAAGGGCTATTAGTAGTTTAGTTTACATATGGGGGAGTTTTTATTTGGGAGGGGCTTTTTATTTTCATAGGGGTATTAGTATTTGGTCATTATCAAAAGTTCATCTCAATACTTTGTTATATATCCTTTGTTGGCAATGACAGAGGTCAAACGTTTTCTGTAAGTCTTCACAAGGTTGTCACACACTGTTGCTGGTATGTTGGCCCATTCCTGCATGCAGATCTCCTCTAGAGCAGTGATGTTTTGGGGCTGTCGTTGGGCAACACGGACTTTCATCTCCCTCCAAAGGTTTTCTATGGAGTTGAGATCTGGAGACTGGCTAGGCCACTCCAGGACCTTGAAATGATTCTTACGAAGCCACTCCGTCATTGCCTGGGTGGTGTGTTTGGGATCATTGTCATGCTGAAAGACCCAGCCACGTTTTATCTTCAATGCCCTTGCTGATGGAAGGAGGTTTGCACTCAAAATCTCACTATACATGGCCCCATTCATTCTTTCATGTACATGGATCAGTCGTCCTGTTCCCTTTGCAGAGAAACAGCCCCAAAGCATGATGTTCCCACCCCCATGCTTCACAGTAGGTATGGTGTTCTTTGGTTGCATTTTCTCTCCTCTAAACATGACGAGTTGTGTTTCTACCAAACAGTTCTACTTTGGTTTCATCTGACCACATGACATTCTCCCAATCCCCTTCTGGATCATCCAAATGCTCTCTAGCATACTTCAGACGGGCCCGGACATGTACTGGCTTAAGCAGGGGGACACGTCTGGTACTGCAGGATCTGAGTCCCTGGCGGCGTAGTGTGTTACTGATGGTAGCCTTTGTTACGTTGGTCCCAGCTCTCTGCAGGTCATTCACTAGGTCCCCCTGTGTGGTTCTGGGATGTTTGCTCACCATTCTTGTGATCATTTTGACCCCACGGGGTGAGATCTTGCATGGAGCCCCAGATCGAGGGAGATTATCAGTGGTCTTGTATGTCTTCCATTTTCTAATTATTGCTCCCACAGTTGATTTCTTCACACCAAGCTGCTTGCCTATTGCAGATTCAGTCTTCCCAGCCTGGTGCAGGTCTACAATTTTGTTTCTGGTGTCCTTCGACAGCTCTTTGGTCTTCACCATAGTGGAGTTTGGAGTGTGACTGTTTGAGGTTGTGGACAGGTGTCTTTTATACTGATAACAAGTTCAAACAGGTGCCATTAATACAGGTAATGAGTGGAGGACAGAGGAGCCTCTTAAAGAAGAAGATACAGGTCTGTGAGGGCCAGAAATCTTGCTTGTTTGTAGGTGACCAAATACTTATTTTCCACCATAATATGCAAATACATTTTTTCCAGATCAGACAATGTGATTGTCTGGATTTGTTTCCACATTTTGTCTCTCATAGTTGAGCTATACCTATGATGAAAATTACAGGCCTCTCTCATCTTCTTAAGTGGGAGAACTTGCACAATTCGTGGCTGACTAAATACTTTTTTGCCCCACTGTATATATATATATATATATATGTAATTTTTTTGGTGTAATTTATATAAATAAATATATATATATATATATATATAAAAGGCCAAGTGTGTTTGTCCGAAGCTGTCATGCGCAGTAGAGACAGCACGAGGACAAACACACCTGGCCTTTGAGTCCCTACAAACGAACGGCTAGATTTGGAGTTTGGCGGTAGCCGTGAAAACCAGCGTTAGAGGCTCCTAACGCTGGTTTTAGGCTAACTCCGGTATTTGGAGTCACTCAAAAAAGGGTCTAACGCTCACTTTTCAGCCGCGACTTTTCCATACCGCAGATCCCCTTACATCAATTGCGTATCCTATCTTTTCAATGGGATCTTTCTAACTCCGGTATTTAGAGTCGTGTCTGAAGTGAGCGTTAGAAATCTAACGACAAAACTCCAGCCGCAGAAAAAAGTCAGTAGTTAAGAGCTTTTTGGGCTAACGCCGGTTCATAAAGCTCTTAACTACTGTACTCTAAAGTACACTAACACCCATAAACTACCTATGTACCCCTAAACCGAGGTCCCCCCACATCGCCGCCACTCGATTAAATTTTTTTAACCCCTAATCTGCCGACCGCCACCTACGTTATACTTATGTACCCCTAATCTGCTGCCCCTAACACCGCAGACCCCTGTATTATATTTATTAACCCCTAACCTGCCCCCCACAACGTCGCCGCCAGCTACCTACAATAATTAACCCCTAATCTGCCGACCGCAAAGCGCCGCCGCCTACATTATAGCTATGTACCCCTAATCTGCTGCCCCTAACACCGCCGACCCCTATATTATATTTATTAACCCCTAATCTGCCCCCCTCAACATCGCCTCCACCTGCCTAAACTTATTAACCCCTAATCTGCCGAGCGGACCGCACCGCTACTATAATAAAGTTATTAACCCCTAATCCGCCTCACTAACCCTATAATAAATAGTATTAACCCCTAATCTGCCCTCCCTAACATCGCCGACACCTAACTTCAATTATTAACCCCTAATCTGCCGACCGGAGCTCACCGCTATTCTAATAAATGTATTAACCCCTAAAGCTAAGTCTAACCCTAACACTCCCCTAAGTTAAATATAATTTTAATCTAACGAAATTAATTAACTCTTATTAAATAAATTATTCCTATTTAAAGCTAAATACTTACCTGTAAAATAAATCCTAATATAGCTACAATATAAATTATAATTACATTGTAGCTATTTAAGGATTAATATTTATTTTACAGGCAACTTTGTAATTATTTTAACCAGGTACAATAGCTATTAAATAGTTAAGAACTATTTAATAGTTACCTAGTTAAAATAATTACAAAATTACCTGTAAAATAAATCCTAACCTAAGTTACAATTAAACCTAACACTATACTATCATTAAATTAATTAAATAAAATACCTACAATTACCTACAATTAAACCTAACACTACACTATCAATACATTATTAAATACAATATCTACAAATAACTACAATGAAATAAACTAACTAAAGTACAAAAAATAAAAAAGAACTAAGTTACAAAAAATAATCCAATCAGCCAATCAGATTGAGCTCGCATTCTATTGGCTGTTCAGATCAGCCAATAGAATGCGAGCTCAATCTGATTGGCTGATTGGATCAGCCAATCGGATTGATCTTGATTCTGATTGGCTGATTCCATCAGCCAATCAGAATATTCCTACCTTAATTCCGATTGGCTGATAGAATCCTATCAGCCAATCGGAATTCGAAGGACGCCATCTTGGATGACGTCCCTTAAAGGAACCGTCATTCTTCAGTTGGACGTCGCCGGATGAAGATGGGTCCGCGGTGGAGGTCTTCAGGATGGAGCCGGTCGTCATCGGATGAAGATAGAAGATGCCGCTTGGATCAAGATGGTTGCCGATCCGGATCGCCTCTTCTTCCCGGATAGGATGAAGACTTTGGAGCCTCTTCTGGACCTCTTCAGCCACCGGATGATGGATCGCCAGCCCCCGCTTGGGTTGGATGAAGATTTTGGAGCCAGGACGGATCGGTGATACCTGGTGAGGTGAAGACAAGGTAGGATGATCTTCAGGGGCTTAGTGTTAGGTTTATTTAAGGGGGGTTTGGGTTAGATTAGGGGTATGTGGGTGGTGGGTTGTAATGTTGGGGGGGGTATTGTATGGTTTTTTTTACAGGCAAAAGAGCTGAACTTCTTGGGGCATGCCCCGCAAAGGGCCCTGTTCAGGGCTGGTAAGGTAAAAGAGCTTTGACCTTTAGTAATTTAGAATAGGGTAGGGCATTTTTTTTTGGGGGGGTCTTTGTTATTTTATTAGGGGGCTTAGAGTAGGTGTAATTAGTTTAAAATTGTTGTAATATTTTTCTTATGTTTGTAAATATTTTTTTATTTTTTGTAACTTAGTTCTTTTTTATTTTTTGTACTTTAGTTAGTTTATTTCATTGTAGTTATTTGTAGATATTGTATTTAATTAATGTATTGATAGTGTAGTGTTAGGTTTAATTGTAGGTAATTGTAGGTATTTTATTTAATTAATTTAATGATAGTATAGTGTTAGGTTTAATTGTAACTTAGGTTAGGATTTATTTTACAGGTAATTTTGTAATTATTTTAACTAGGTAACTATTAAATAGTTCTTAACTATTTAATAGCTATTGTACCTGGTTAAAATAATTACAAAGTTGCCTGTAAAATAAATATTAATCCTTAAATAGCTACAATGTAATTATAATTTATATTGTAGCTATATTAGGATTTATTTTACAGGTAAGTATTTAGCTTTAAATAGGAATAATTTATTTAATAAGAGTTAATTAATTTCGTTAGATTAAAATTATATTTAATTTAGGGGGGTGTTAGTGTTAGGGTTAGACTTAGCTTTAGGGGTTAATACATTTATTAGAATAGCGGTGAGCTCCGGTCGGCAGATGAGGGGTTTATAATTGAAGTTAGGTGTCGGCGATGTTAGGGAGGGCAGATTAGGGGTTAATACTATTTATTATAGGGTTACTGAGGCGGATTAGGGGTTAATAACTTTATTATAGTAGCGGTGCGGTCCGCTCGGCAGATTAGGGGTTAATAAGTGTAGGCAGGTGGGGGCGATGTTGTGGGCGGCAGATTAGGGGTTAATAAATATAATATAGGGGTCGGCGGTGTTAGGGGCAGCAGATTAGGGGTACATAAGGATAATGTAAGTAGCGGCGGTTTACGGAGCGGCAGATTAGGGGTTAAAAAACATAATTTATGCTTACCTGATAAATTCCTTTCTTCTGTAGTGTGATCAGTCCACGGGTCATCATTACTTCTGGGATATTACTCCTCCCCAACAGGAAGTGCAAGAGGATTCACCCAGCAGAGCTGCATATAGCTCCTCCCCTCTACGTCACTCCCAGTCATTCGACCAAGGACCAACGAGAAAGGAAAAGCCAAGGGTGAAGTGGTGACTGGAGTATAAATTAAAAAATATTTACCTGCCTTAAAAACAGGGCGGGCCGTGGACTGATCACACTACAGAAGAAAGGAATTTATCAGGTAAGCATAAATTATGTTTTCTTCTGTTAAGTGTGATCAGTCCACGGGTCATCATTACTTCTGGGATACCAATACCAAAGCAAAAGTACACGGATGACGGGAGGGATAGGCAGGCTCTTTATACAGAAGGAACCACTGCCTGAAGAACCTTTCTCCCAAAAATAGCCTCCGATGAAGCAAAAGTGTCAAATTTGTAAAATTTGGAAAAAGTATGAAGCGAAGACCAAGTTGCAGCCTTGCAAATCTGTTCAACAGAGGCCTCATTCTTGAAGGCCCAAGTGGAAGCCACAGCTCTAGTAGAATGAGCTGTAATTCTTTCAGGAGGCTGCTGTCCAGCAGTCTCATAAGCTAAACGAATTATGCTACGAAGCCAAAAAGAAAGAGAGGTAGCGGAAGCTTTTTGACCTCTCCTCTGCCCAGAGTAAATGACAAACAGAGAAGACGTTTGTCGAAATTCCTTAGTTGCCTGTAAGTAAAATTTTAGAGCACGGACTACATCCAGGTTGTGCAGTAGACGTTCCTTCTTTGAAGAAGGATTTGGGCATAAAGAAGGAACAACAATCTCTTGATTGATATTCCTGTTAGTAACTACCTTAGGTAAGAACCCAGGTTTAGTACGCAGGACTACCTTATCCGAATGAAAAATCAAATAAGGAGAATCACAATGTAAGGCTGATAATTCAGAGACTCTTCGAGCCGAGGAAATAGCCATTAAAAATAGAACTTTCCAAGATAACAACTTTATATCAATGGAATGAAGGGGTTCAAACGGAACGCCCTGTAAAACATTAAGAACAAGGTTTAAACTCCATGGTGGAGCAACAGTTTTAAACACAGGCTTAATCCTGGCCAAAGCCTGACAAAAAGCCTGGACGTCAGGAACTTCTGACAGACGTTTGTGTAACAGAATGGACAGAGCTGAGATCTGTCCCTTTAAAGAACTAGCAGATAAACCCTTTTCTAAACCTTCTTGTAGAAAAGACAATATCCTAGGAATCCTAACCTTACTCCAAGAGTAACCTTTGGATTCACACCAATATAGGTATTTACGCCATATCTTATGGTAAATCTTTCTGGTAACAGGTTTCCTAGCCTGTATTAAGGTATCAATAACTGACTCAGAAAACCCACGTCTTGATAAAATCAAGCGTTCAATTTCCAAGCAGTCAGCTTCAGAGAAGTTAGATTTTGATGTTTGAAGGGACCCTGTATCAGAAGGTCCTGTTTCAGAGGTAGAGACCAAGGTGGACAGGATGACATGTCCACCAGGTCTGCATACCAAGTCCTGCGTGGCCACGCAGGTGCTATTAGAATCACTGATGCTCTCTCTTGTTTGATTCTGGCAATCAATCGAGGAAGCAACGGAAAGGGTGGAAACACGTAAGCCATCCTGAAGTCCCAAGGTGCTGTCAGAGCATCTATCAGGACTGCTCCTGGATCCCTGGATCTGGACCCGTAACGAGGAAGCTTGGCGTTCTGTCGAGACGCCATGAGATCTATCTCTGGTTTGCCCCAACGTCGAAGTATTTGGGCAAAGACCTCCGGATGAAGTTCCCACTCCCCCGGATGAAAAGTCTGACGACTTAAGAAATCCGCCTCCCAGTTCTCCACTCCCGGGATGTGGATGCTGACAGGTGGCAAGAGTGAGACTCTGCCCAGCGAATTATCTTTGATACTTCCATCATAGCTAGGGAGCTTCTTGTCCCTCCCTGATGGTTGATGTAAGCTACAGTCGTGATGTTGTCCGACTGAAACCTGATGAACCCCCGAGTTGTCAACTGGGGCCAGGCCAGGAGGGCATTGAGAACTGCTCTCAATTCCAGAATGTTTATTGGCAGGAGACTCTCCTCCTGACTCCATTGTCCCTGAGCCTTCAGAGAATTCCAGACGGCACCCCAACCTAGAAGGCTGGCGTCTGTTGTTACAATTGTCCAGTCTGGTCTGCTGAATGGCATCCCCCTGGACAGATGTGGCCGAGAAAGCCACCATAGAAGAGAATTTCTGGTCTCTTGATCCAGATTCAGAGAAGGGGATAAGTCTGAGTAATCCCCATTCCACTGACTTAGCATGCACAGTTGCAGTGGTCTGAGGTGTAAGCGTGCAAAGGGTACTATGTCCATTGCCGCTACCATTAAGCCGATTACCTCCATGCATTGAGCCACTGACGGGTGTTGAATGGAATGAAGGGTGCGGCAAGCACTTTGAAGTCTTGTTAGCCTGTCCTCTGTCAGGTAAATCTTCATTTCTACAGAATCTATAAGAGTCCCCAGGAAGGGAACTCTTGTGAGTGGAATGAGTGAACTTTTCTTTTCGTTCACCTTCCATCCATGTGACCTTAGAAATGCCAGCACTAACTCTGTATGAGACTTGGCAGTTTGAAAGCTTGAAGCTTGTATCAGAATGTCGTCTAGGTATGGAGCTACCGAGATTCCCCGCGGTCTTAGTACCACCAGAAGAGCACCCAGAACCTTTGTGAAGATTCTTAGAGCTGTAGCCAATCCGAATGGAAGAGCCACAAACTGGTAATGCCTGTCTAGGAAGGCAAACCTTAGGTACCGATAATGATCTTTGTGAATCGGTATGTGAAGGTAAGCATCTTTTAAATCTACAGTGGTCATGTACTGACCTTCTTGGATCATAGGTAAAATTGTCCGAATAGTCTCCATCTTGAACGATGGAACTCTTAGGCCTAGATTTAGAGTTCGGCGGTAAAAGGGCTGTTAACGCTCCGCGGGTTTTTTTCTGGCCGCACCATAAATTTAACTCTGGTATCGAGAGTTCAAACAAATGCTGCGTTAGGCTCCAAAAAAGGAGCGTAGAGCATTTTTACCGCAAATGCAACTCTCGATACCAGAGCTGCTTACGGACGCGGCCGGCATCAAAAACGTGCTCGTGCACGATTCTCCCATAGGAAACAATGGGGCTGTTTGAGCTGAAAAAAAACCTAACACCTGCAAAAAAGCAGCGTTCAGCTCCTAACGCAGCCCCATTGTTTCCTATGGGGAAACACTTCCTACGTCTGCACCTAACACTCTAACATGTACCCCGAGTCTAAACACCCCTAGCCTTACACTTATTAACCCCTAATCTGCCGCCCACGCTATCGCTGACCCCTGCATTACACTTTTAACCCCTAATCTGCCGCTCCGTAAACCGCCGCCACCTACGTTATCCCTATGTACCCCTAATCTGCTGCCCTAACATCGCCGACCCCTAGATTATATTTATTAACCCCTAATCTGCCCCCCACAACGTCGCCGCCAGCTACCTACACTTATTAACCCCTAATCTGCCGAGCGGACCTGAGCGCTACTATAATAAAGTTATTAACCCCTAATCCGCCTCACTAACCCTATCATAAATAGTATTAACCCCTAATCTGCCCTCCCTAACATCGCCGACACCTACCTTCAATTATTAACCCCTAAACTTCCGATCGGAGCTCACCGCTATTCTAATAAATGGATTAACCCCTAAAGCTAAGTCTAACACTAACACTAACACCCCCCTAAGTTAAATATAATTTTTATCTAACGAAATAAATTAACTCTTATTAAATAACTTATTCCTATTTAAAGCTAATACTTACCTGTAAAATAAATCCTAATATAGCTACAATATAAATTATAATTATATTATAGCTATTTTAGGATTTATATTTATTTTACAGGCAACTTTGTAATTATTTTAACCAGGTACAATAGCTATTAAATAGTTAAGAACTATTTAATAGTTACCTAGTTAAAATAATAACAAATTTACCTGTAAAATAAGTCCTAACCTAAGTTATAATTAAACCTAACACTACCCTATCAATAAAATAATTAAATAAACTACCTACAATTACCTACAATTAACCTAACACTACACTATCAATAAATAAATTAAACACAATTGCTACAAATAAATACAATTAAATAAACTAGCTAAAGTACAAAAAATAAAAAAGAACTAAGTTACAGAAAATAAAAAAATATTTACAAACATAAGAAAAATATTACAACAATTTTAAACTAATTACACCTACTCTAAGCCCCCTAATAAAATAACAAAGCCCCCCAAAATAAAAAATTCCCTACCCTATTCTAAATTAAAAAAGTTACAAGCTCTTTTACCTTACCAGCCCTGAACAGGGCCCTTTGCGGGGCATGCCCCAAGAATTTCAGCTCTTTTGCCTGTAAAAGAATAAATACAATACCCCCCCCCCCAACATTACAACCCACCACCCACATACCCCTAATCTAACCCAAACCCCCCTTAAATAAACCTAACACTAAGCCCCTGAAGATCTTCCTACCTTGTCTTCACCATCCAGGTATCACCGATCCGTCCTGGCTCCAAGATCTTCATCCAACCCAAGCGGGGGTTGGCGATCCATAATCCGGTGCTCCAAAGTCTTCCTCCTATCCGGCAAGAAGAGGACATCCGGACCGGCAAACATCTTCTCCAAGCGGCATCTTCGATCTTCTTCCATCCGGTGCGGAGAGGGTCCATCTTGAAGCAGGCGACGCGGATCCATCCTCTTCTTCCGATGTCTCCCGACTAATGACGGTTCCTTTAAGGGACGTCATCCAAGATGGCGTCCCTCGAATTCCGATTGGCTGATAGGATTCTATCAGCCAATCGGAATTAAGGTAGGAATTTTCTGATTGGCTGATGGAATCAGCCAATCAGAATCAAGTTCAATCCGATTGGCCGATCCCATCAGCCAATCAGATTGAGCTCGCATTCTATTGGCTGATCGGAACAGCCAATAGAATGCGAGCTCAATCTGATTGGCTGATTGGATCAGCCAATCGGATTGAACTTGATTCTGATTGGCTGATTCCATCAGCCAATCAGAAAATTCCTACCTTAATTCCGATTGGCTGATAGAATCCTATCAGCCAATCGGAATTCGAGGGACGCCATCTTGGATGACGTCCCTTAAAGGAACCGTCATTAGTCGGGAGACATCGGAAGAAGAGGATGGATCCGCGTCGCCTGCTTCAAGATGGACCCTCTCCGCACCGGATGGAAGAAGATCGAAGATGCCGCTTGGAGAAGATGTTTGCCGGTCCGGATGTCCTCTTCTTGCCGGATAGGAGGAAGACTTTGGAGCACCGGATTATGGATCGCCAACCCCCGCTTGGGTTGGATGAAGATCTTGGAGCCAGGACGGATCGGTGATACCTGGATGGTGAAGACAAGGTAGGAAGATCTTCAGGGGCTTAGTGTTAGGTTTATTTAAGGGGGGTTTGGGTTAGATTAGGGGTATGTGGGTGGTGGGTTGTAATGTTGGGGGGGGGGGGGTATTGTATTTATTCTTTTACAGGCAAAAGAGCTGAAATTCTTGGGGCATGCCCCGCAAAGGGCCCTGTTCAGGGCTGGTAAGGTAAAAGAGCTTGTAACTTTTTTAATTTAGAATAGGGTAGGGAATTTTTTATTTTGGGGGGCTTTGTTATTTTATTAGGGGGCTTAGAGTAGGTGTAATTAGTTTAAAATTGTTGTAATATTTTTCTTATGTTTGTAAATATTTTTTTATTTTCTGTAACTTAGTTCTTTTTTATTTTTTGTACTTTAGCTAGTTTATTTAATTGTATTTATTTGTAGCAATTGTGTTTAATTTATTTATTGATAGTGTAGTGTTAGGTTAATTGTAGGTAATTGTAGGTAGTTTATTTAATTATTTTATTGATAGGGTAGTGTTAGGTTTAATTATAACTTAGGTTAGGACTTATTTTACAGGTAAATTTGTTATTATTTTAACTAGGTAACTATTAAATAGTTCTTAACTATTTAATAGCTATTGTACCTGGTTAAAATAATTACAAAGTTGCCTGTAAAATAAATATTAATCCTAAAATAGCTATAATATAATTATAATTTATATTGTACCTATATTAGGATTTATTTTACAGGTAAGTATTTAGCTTTAAATAGGAATAAGTTATTTAATAAGAGTTAATTTATTTCGTTAGATAAAAATTATATTTAACTTAGGGGGGTGTTAGTGTTAGGGTTAGACTTAGCTTTAGGGGTTAATCCATTTATTAGAATAGCGGTGAGCTCCGATCGGAAGTTTAGGGGTTAATAATTGAAGGTAGGTGTCGGCGATGTTAGGGAGGGCAGATTAGGGGTTAATACTATTTATGATAGGGTTAGTGAGGCGGATTAGGGGTTAATAACTTTATTATAGTAGCGCTCAGGTCCGCTCGGCAGATTAGGGGTTAATAAGTGTAGGCAGGTGTCGGCGACGTTGAGGGGGGCAGATTAGGGGTTAATAAATATAATATAGGGGTCGGCGGTGTTAGGGGCAGCAGATTAGGGGTACATAGGGATAACGTAGGTGGCGGCGATTTGCGGTCGGAAGATTAGGGGTTAATTATTGTAAGTAGCTGGCGGCGACGTTGTGGGGGGCAGGTTAGGGGTGAATAAATATAATACAGGGGTCGGCGGGGTTAGGGGCAGCAGATTAGGGGTACATAAATATAACGTAGGTGGCGGTCGGCAGATTAGGGGTTAAAAATTTTAATCGAGTGGCGGCGGTGTGGGGGGAGCTCGGTTTAGGGGTACATAGGTAGTTTATGGGTGTTAGTGTACTTTAGGGTACAGTAGTTAAGAGCTTTATAAACCCGCGTTAGCCAGAAAGCTCTTAACTCCTGCTATTTTCAGGCGGCTGGAATCTTGTCGTTAGAGCTCTAACGCTCACTGCAGAAACGACTCTAAATACCGGCGTTAGAAAGATCCCATTGAAAAGATAGGCTACGCAAATGGCGTAGGGGGATCTGCGGTATGGAAAAGTCGCGGCTGAAAAGTGAGCGTTAGACCCTTTAATCACTGACTCCAAATACCAGCGGGCGGCCAAAACCAGCGTTAGGAGCCTCTAACGCTGGTTTTGACGGCTACCGCCGAACTCTAAATCTAGGCCTTAGGAATTTGTTTAGGATCTTTAAGTCCAGGATTGGTCTGAAAGTTCCCTCTTTTTTGGGAACCACAAACAGATTTAAGTAAAACCCCTGTCCCTGTTCTGATCGTGGAACTGGATGGATTACTCCCATTAACAAGAGCTCTTGTACGCAGCGTAGAAACGCCTCTTTCTTTGTCTGGATTGTTGACAATCTTGACAGATGAAATCTCTCTCTTGGAGGAGAGTATTTGAAGTCCAGAAGGTATCCCTGAGATATTATCTCTAGCGCCCAGGGATCCTGAACATCTCTTGCCCAAGCCTGGGCGAAGAGAGAAAGTCTGCCCCCCACTAGATCCGATCCCGGATCGGGGGCCCTCAATTCATGCTGTTTTAGGGGCAGCAGCAGGTTTCCTAGTCTGCTTGCCCTTGTTCCAGGACTGGTTAGGTTTCCAGCCTTGTCTGTAGCCAGCAACAGCTCCTTCCTGTTTTGGTGCAGAGGAAGTTGATGCTGCTCCTGCTTTGAAATTACGAAAGGAACGAAAATTAGACTGTCTAGTCTTGGCTTTGGCTTTGTCCTGAGGCAGGGCATGGCCTTTACCTCCTGTAATGTCAGCGATAATCTCTTTCAACCCGGGCCCGAATAAGGTCTGCCCTTTGAAAGGTATATTAAGCAATTTAGACTTAGAAGTAACATCAGCTGACCAGGATTTTAGCCACAGCGCCCTGCGTGCCTGAATGGCGAATCCTGAATTCTTCGCCGTAAGTTTAGCAAGATGTACTACGGCCTCCGAAATGAATGAATTAGCTAGTTTAAGGACTCTAAGCCTGTCCGTAATGTCGTCCAGAGTAGCTGAACCAATGTTCTCTTCCAGAGACTCAATCCAGAATGCCGCTGCAGCCGTGATCGGCGCAATGCATGCAAGGGGTTGCAATATAAAACCTTGTTGAACAAACATTTTCTTAAGGTAACCCTCTAACTTTTTATCCATTGGATCTGAAAAAGCACAGCTATTCTCCACCGGGATAGTGGTACGCTTAGCTAAGGTAGAAACTGCTCCCTCCACCTTAGGGACCGTTTGCCATAAGTCCCTTGTGGTGGCGTCTATTGGAAACATTTTTCTAAATATCGGAGGGGGTGAGAACGGCACACCGGGTCTATCCCACTCCTTAGTAACAATTTCAGTAAGTCTCTTAGGTATAGGAAAAACCTCAGTACTCGTCGGTACCGCAAAATATTTATCCAACCTACACATTTTCTCTGGTATTGCAACTGTGTTACAATCATTCAGAGCCGCTAACACCTCCCCTAGTAATACACGGAGGTTTTCCAGTTTAAATTTAAAATTTGAAATATCTGAATCCAGTCTGTTTGGATCAGAACCGTCACCCACAGAATGAAGTTCTCCGTCCTCATGTTCTGCCACCTGTGACGCAGTGTCTGACATGGCCCTAATATTATCAGCGCACTCTGTTCTCACCCCAGAGTGATCACGCTTACCTCTTAGTTCTGGTAATTTAGCCAAAACCTCAGTCATAACAGTAGCCATATCCTGTAATGTGATTTGTAATGGCCGCCCAGATGTACTCGGCGCTACAATATCACGCACCTCCCTCTGAGCGGGAGATGTAGGTACTGACACGTGAGGCGAGTTAGTCGGCATAACTCTCCCCTCGTTGTTTGGTGAAATTTGTTCAATTTGTACAGATTGATTTTTATTTAAAGTAGCATCAATACAGTTAGTACATACATTTCTATTGGGCTCCACTTTGGCATTGCAACAAATGACACAGGTATCATCCTCTGAATCAGACATGTTTAACACACTAGCAAATAAACTTGCAACTTGGAAATACAATTCAATTAGAATAATATTAAAACGTACTGTGCCTTTAAGAAGCACAGAAGATCTATGACAGTTGAAAATTAATAAATTGAAACAGTTATAGCCTCAATCCTTGTAAACAACACAACTTTAGCAAAGGTTTAATCCCATTAGCAAAGATAACAAATTCTGAAAGCAGGAAACAAATTACAGAATAAACGTTTTTTATCTCAGTCAAACTATAATTCTCACAGCTCTGCTGAGAGAAATTACCTCCCTCAAAATAAGTTTTGAAGACCCCTGAGCTCTGTAGAGATGAACCGGATCATGCAGGGAATACAATGAGTTGCTGACTGAAATATTTGATGCATAGTAAAAGCGCCAAAAAACGGCCCCTCCCCCTCACACACAGCAGTGAAGGAGAACAGAAACTGTCAGAAAACAGATTAAGCAACTGCCAAGTGGAAAAATAGTGCCCAAACATTTATTCACTCAGTACCTCAGCAAATGAAAACGATTTTACATTCCAGCAAAAACGTTAAACATAATCTCTAGTTATTAAACAGCTTTATGTATTTCTTACAGTGTAATTCTAGTGAAGTACCATTCCCCAGAATACTGAAGTGTAAAGTATACATACATGACATTATATCGGTATGGCAGGATTTTCTCATCAATTCCATTGTCAGAAAATAAAAACTGCTACATACCTCTATGCAGATTCATCTGCCCGCTGTCCCCTGATCTGAAGTTTACCTCTCCTCAGATGGCCGAGAAACAGCAATATGATCTTAACTACTCCGGCTAAAATCATAACAAAAACTCTGGTAGATTCTTCTTCAAACTCTGCCAGAGAGATAATAACACACTCCGGTGCTATTTTAAAATAACAAACTTTTGATTGAAGATATAAAACTAAGTATAATCACCATAGTCCTCTCACACATCCTATCTAGTCGTTGAGTGCAAGAGAATGACTGGGAGTGACGTAGAGGGGAGGAGCTATATGCAGCTCTGCTGGGTGAATCCTCTTGCACTTCCTGTTGGGGAGGAGTAATATCCCAGAAGTAATGATGACCCGTGGACTGATCACACTTAACAGAAGAAATAATATGCAGGGGTCAGCGATAGCGGGGGCGGCAGATTAGGGGTTAATAAGTGTAAGGTTAGGGGTGTTTAGACTCGGGGTACATGTTAGGGTGTTAGGTGCAGACGTAGGAAGTGTTTCCCCATAGCAAACAATGGGGCTGCGTTAGGAGCTGAACGCGGCTTTTTTGCAGGTGTTAGGTTTTTTTTCAGCTCAAACAGCCCCATTGTTTTCTATGGGGGAATCGTGCACGAGCACGTTTTTGAGGCTGGCCGCGTCCGTAAGCAACTCTGGTATCGAGAGTTGGAGTGGCGTTAAAAATGCTCTACGCTCCTTTTTTGGAGCCTAACGCTGACATTATATGGACTCTCAATACCAGAGTTATTTTAAAGGTGCGGCCAGAAAAAAGCCGGCGTTAGCTACGCGGGTCCTTACCGACAAAACTCTAAATCTAGCCGGAAAGAAATACACTGCGATCCTCTAAAGTTAGCATGAATTTTTAATATCCATAAATAGATTTAAAATATCTTGTTAGGCAACAGGGTTATTAAAATCAAAAGAAAAGGCAGAACATTTTCAGGAACCAGTCTGTCCTACATGTTTCGGTCAATTCCTTAATCATGAACATGACTGGCTACCCCTATTTCCTGCCTCTTAAACCTGAAGATGATTTCCTATTGGTTCCTCATTCTGTTGTGATTAACCCCTTATTGTTCAGCTGCTTGTTGCTATTTTATATAAGCTCTACCCCCTTAGTTATTTAGAAAAATCCTTATTAAGCTGTAACATATAAACTAATTTATATTGCCATACATGTATATAGTCTAAGCTTACTTGAAGCCTATATATATAAGCAAAAGCACTGTTGGCTAATGGCATTAAACTCATTGTCAGGTAGATTGACAGATAACACTGGTTCATATTTACAGCACAATTACCCCCTATTGTTTACAATAAGTGTGTCACTGAATTTCCTAGAGTTTCATACCTCAAACGGTATATATATTATAGGTAAGTTAATACTGCAACGCTGATTAATAAGATGATCCTAAGAAATTTATTTATTCTCAGGACTGAACTACTATTTTTTTCCAAAAATGTATCACATCCCCCTCTATGTTGAAGCCCTGTGGTCATCTTGTCTTCATTTTGAAGATCCAAAAGGCTTCAAGCAGCATCAGGCGTGCTGCTCTATCTCCCCCTCTAGGGGGGTTTCGAACACATTCTATAACCTGCCATGAGAGCGAAGTAACATCGCCCCCATGCACAGAGATAAAATGTTGTGAGAGGCCTGAGCTGTCTTTATCATGAGAGATGTCATTTAAATGCTCTCTGATCCTGGAGCGAACCTCCCTTGTTGTGCACCCTATATACTGCCCATTGCACTGGGAACAATCTACCAAGTATACAACAAAGGGGGTTCTACAATTTGTGCAATTAGCCAAATTGAATACCCGATTTGTTGTTGCTGACTGAAAGGTGGACATAACTCTGCTATGCTGACAGGCTATGCATTTTGAGAAATGGCATTTAAAATGCCCTTTCACACTTAGCCAACTGCTGTTGGCCCTCTCTTTGTCCCTTAGTACACTAGGTGCCACCAAGTTGCTTATTGAGACACAAAGTTACACCCTTTGGACACATAGTCCTTTAGACTATCCTCGGCTGTAAGTATTGGTAGATGTTTACTAACAATACTGGTAATGTCCTTGAACTGCGGGCTGTAGGTAGTGACCAGAGTTGGTCTACTTGAATCATAACCACTCCTTGGTCTAGTGTTGCCCCTCAATATCTCACTTCTGCTCATTCTGGTCACCTCCAAATGGGCTCTATTGATGGTTTTGCGTGAGTAACCTCTCTCGGAAAGGAGACACTTTAGTGTCTCACTCTCCTTTGCAAAATCTTCTTCCAAGGAGCAGTTCCGCTTAATTCTCATGAACTGCCCCTTGGCCACCCCAAACCCCGTGTGACGGGGATGGTTACTCCTAGCATGGAGCAAGGAATTGGATGTGATTGGTTTACGATAAAGGGTAGTAGAGACCTTACCACTTAGAGTATCCCCCCCAAGTTCCACATCCAGATATGGTATTGTATTTGTTCCTGTTTGGGCAGTGAATTCCAGACCCACCTCATTAGAATTAAGGTAAGTCAGAAAATCCTGCACTTCAGTAGTCTCCCCCACCCAGATAAAGAGGAGATCATCTATAAAACGCTTATAGGATCTGATCCTGTCTCTGAATGGATTATTATCTCCAAAGACGTGGGACAGCTCCCACCAACCCATAAAAAGGTTGGCGTATGATGGGGCAAACTTGGCCCCCATCGCTGTCCCATGTCTTTGGAGATAAAAGGTACGCTCAAACTTAAAATAGTTATGTGTCAGGAGGAAGGTGAGGGCCTCGACCACGAACTCAATCAGATCCTCATGATAGTTGCTGAAATGTTGTAGCATATACCCCACGGCTTTAATGCCAAACTCATGGGGAATAGCTGAATAGAGGCCGACTACATCAACTGTTAACCATGTACGATTTTCCTCCCATATGACACTATCCATAGCCCTTATAAGATGTGTAGTATCTTTCAGATAAGATGGCAAAAAGTGAATGACTGGTTGCAGAAGGGACTCAATCCAACCTGAGAGTTTTTCAAAGAGTGACCCTATGCCTGAGACAATTGGTCTACCCTTCACCTCCTCCAAGGTCTTGTGGACCTTGGGGAGGTGATGAAAAATAGGGATGACAGGTTTTTGTACCATCAAGTATTCAAATGTCTCTTGGTTAATGTGTCCCCTCATCAATCCGTCATCCAAAAGATGTCTCAGTTCAATCCCAAAGCGCTCCATGGGATTATAACTAAGCTCCCTATAAACCTGGGTGTCTGTCAGCTGCCTCAAGGCCTCTTCAATATATTTGTCTCTCCCCATCACCACTATGCAGCCCCCCTTATCTGCTTGTTTGATGACTATGTCATCTTTCTTTCCTAGTTGTTCCAATGCCAGCTTTTGGGTTAGACTCAAATTATATATAACCTTATTGTTCTGTTCTGAGAGTTTAACCAGATCCTCCTCAACTCTACGATGAAAGGCTTCGATAAAGGGTTCTCTGGTTCTAATGGGGTAAAAAATGGATTGGGGCCTAAACCCTGTATATTTCTTTTTGACAGGGAGCTCTGGATGGGAACTCAGGGTCCCTAGCTCATGTAAGATAATCAATCCCTTCTTTAAAATCTATAATATCGGAGATATTAGGGAGAACCTCACTTATATCCTGTGAATCAGGAGTCCCTAGCTGATCTGTGCTCTGCGGCAGAAGTGGGCATGGCCGGCGTGACGGGGGCATGATTGCCATGAGCGGGGGCGTGGGTTGACATGAATGGCCGTGAGGGGGCGTGGCCGGGGCATGAAGGGGCGTGGCCGGTCACGGTCACGCAATAGAGGGGAGAGAGATAGAGAGGGGAGAGGGATAGAGAGGGGGGAGAGAGAGGAGGGAGAGAGAGGGGGAAAAGAGAGGGGGAGAGAGAGGGAGGGGGAGAGAGAGAGGGGGGAGAGAGGGGAGAGAGATGAGAGAGAGGGGGGAGAGAGAGAGGGGGAGAGAGAGAGGAGGGGAGGGAGAGAGAGAGGGGAGAGAGATAGAGAGGGGGGAGAGAGAGAGAGAAAGAGGGGGAAGAGAGAGAGAGAGGGGGTAGAGAGAGAGAGAGAGAGAGGGGGGAGAGAGGGAGAGAGAGAGAGGGGGGAGAGAGAGAGAAGGGGAGAGAGAGCAAAAGAGCGGGGAGAGAGAGTGCAAAAGAGAGGGGGGAGAGAGAGCTCAAAAGAGAGGGGGGGAGAGAGAGAGCAAAAGAGAGGGGGAAGAGAGAGTGCAAAAGAGGGGGGAAGAGAGAGCGCAAAAGAGGGGGAGAGAGAGAGAACAAAAGAGAGGGGGGAGAGAGAGCGCAAAAGAGAGGGGGGAGAGAGCGCAAAAGAGAGGGGGAGATAGAGCGCAAAAGAGGGGGGAAGAGAGAGCGCAAAAGAGGGGGGAGAGAGAGAGAGCAAAAGAGAGGGGTGGAGAGAGAGAGCAAAAGAGAGGGGTGGAGAGAGAGCGCAAAAGAGAGGGGGGAGAGAGAGCGCAAAAGAGAGGGGGGAGAGAGAGCGCAAAAGAGAGGGGGAGAGAGAGAGAGAGCGCAAAAGAGAGGGGGGAGAGAGAGCGCAAAATTGAGGGGAGAGAGAGAGGGGGAGAGAGCGTAAAATAGAGGGGGAGAGAGAGTGCGTGAAAGAGAGGGGAGAGAGAGAATGCAAAAGAGAGGGGGAGAGAGAGAGTGCAAAAGAGAGGGGGAGAGAGAGAGCGCAAAAGAGAGGGAGGATAGAGAGAGCTCAAAAGAGAGGGGGAGAGAGTGCAAAAGAGAGGGGGAGAGAGAGAGCAAAGGAGAGGGGGGACGGAGAGAGCAAAAGAGAGGGGGAGGGAGAGAGCGCAAGGGGTGGGACCGCTGTACTGCAAAAAATGGCCCGTGTGAACGGGTTTTAGGACTAGTATATATATATATATATATATATATAAATATATACATATATACATACATACATATATATATATATATATATATATATATATATATATATATAATCCAAGAAAAGGCAGGCACTCTCCATTTATCAATCCACAAAATTTTACTAAGTAGGAGGACCCTATCAGAGACTGATTTGATGTTACTAAGGAAAGGATTATCTTTTGTGCCTACAGGGTTCTCAGATTATTTTGACTTACATGTGGACATACTTAGGTTTCAGAGAATGTTAAGACTAAAGGAACACTTTGGTCCTAGTAAGACTGATCATATAGCATAATTTAAAAGGAAGAGCTCTTTTGATCCTAGGAGCAATAACCCCAACATTCAAACTTTTTGCAGAGTACTGGAGAAGGAAATGCAGGAGTCTATAAAGGATCAACGGCAGCAGGTAAGATTTAACCTTACTAAAGCAGAGAGGGACTCTTTGAGAGCTTTAACTAAGGATTAAAACAATTGTGATTAGGAAGGCAGATAAAGGAGGGGCAATAGTTCTGCTTGACTATGCTTACTACAGGGAAGAAATCCTCACACAATTGAGTGATGAAGGGGTATACTCCAGACTGCCAAGGGATCCAACTGCTAGATTTAAGAAAGAGATTGATGATTATCTTAAAGAAGCCCTGGAGGATGATATCATCACACAAGACACTATGAATTACCTTACAAAGGACTATACAAAAATACCAATCTTTTACACACTTCCTAAAGTGCATAAGAGCTTGGAGAGACCACCGGGTAGACCGATCGTTTCGGCTCTTGACTCACTACTTCAACCTTTGGCTATTTATATTGATAGCATACTGCAACCACATGTACAGAGTATGAGGACCTACATAAAGGATTCAAATGATGTCATCAGGTCACTCACGGGAATCCAACTGAAAGGAGGTGAATGGCTAGTGACCTTGGATGTCACTAGCCTTTATATGGTGATACCTCACAATGAGGGTTTAGTAGCAATAAGGAAACAACTGTTGAGCTGCCCGTATGTAGGACCACCAGTGGAGTTCATCCTGGATCTCTTAGAAACCTGCCTGAAGAAAAACTATTTCAGATTTGAGCGACAATTCTTTCAGCAGCTAATGGGAACGGCGATGGGGTCCAATGTGGCCCCATCTTACGCAAACCTTTTTATGTCTGAATTTGAAAATAATGGCATAGAATGTTTCAAGAGGGAGGAGATCCTTTATTTCAGGAGATTCATAGATGATCTCATACTAATCTGGTCTGGGAGTGAGGAAGATCTGCTCATCTGGTTCAATGAACTGAATGCTGAACACAGTAAGCTTACATTTAAGATGAATTGGAACCAGGAGGAGATTAAATTCTTAGACCTAAAGATCTTTAAGAACAAAGAAAGGTTGGGTACAACCCTGTTTCGCAAAACCACAGATAGAAACTCCCTCCTGGAGGCAACCAGCTGTCACCCCCCCAGCACTCAAGAGGGCTCTACCTAAGTCCCAGTTTGTAAGGGTTAAGAGGAACAACACAGATGCAAATCGGGCGGAGAGACAGACAGATTAAATGACGGAGCGTTTCCTAAGGAGAGGTTACCGCAATAAAGTATTGGAACAGCACATCAGGGAAGTAAATTCAGGTGAGGCCAGTAAAACGCAGGATGACCCTGGAGTGGAGCAGGAGAAGATGACACTGGTTACTACATATGCGGCAGATAAAAATGGCCTGAATGCTATCCTGAAGAGTAATTGGAAGTTACTGAGCTTGGAAGATGCCCTTCCTTTTAAAGGAATGGGTGAACCTAGAATTGGATACCGGAGGGGTAAATCTCTCAAAGATATCCTACAACTTACAGATCCAGTGCACTGTTACTCTACTAGAACATGGTTGGAGGAAGCCAAGCCCAGGTGTTTCAAATGCAGTGGATGTACCACTTGTAACGGGCTGATCACAGGCAAATTCTTCCAAGGAGCAGGAAGAAGTATGTACATAGGTACAGGATGACATGTACCACGAGCCATGTAGTCTATTTATTACACTGTCCGTGCAGTTTGTTCTATGTGGGCAAAACTAGTGATAATCTACGGATATGGATGGCCAACCATAAAAGCTCCATCAGGGCAGCTATTAAAAAAGGAGAGTCTGACCAGCCAGTGGCCCGCCACTTCTTAGAGAGTGGACATGCCCTGACGAAGTCACGTTCTGTGACGGAAACACGTTGGTGGGCGTGGCCTTGGGTGGAATAAGCGTGCGAGCTAGTCACATACCTAAATTTACACTAGCGTTTTTTTTTTAAACTTTATACCGCTATAACCCTATACCGCTATAGTTTTTCACCTTAACTGCTACTATAGGGGGGATGTTAAAATACCTTAAACTGTCATTTAAGAATATGCGTGATTGCTTAGTTAACAAACAGCTACATTTCTGTTAAGCTTTATACGCTATTACGCTACAAGCTACATAATAATTTTTGATGTTGAATTGAATGTATTTATTTGAACTTAACTGAGAGGAATTTATGGTGACAGTCTGTATTGAATATAATACATCCATTGCGCATATGAGAATAACTTGTTTGTATGTGAACTAGTTCTATCTGACAGGGATTTTAGCCAGAAATCGGCTGACTCTGTTTAATCAGAGCAGTACGCAGGCAGGAGGACGCCTTTGAGCGCATAGCTTGAACATTTGTATGCCTGTTTAAAAGTACCTACCTTGTGTGTATGGAATTGCCTTTATGCTAACTTCCCTACCCTGTGTGACTTATTGATTAGACACGCAACACCCAGTCCACTAGCCCTTATTTTTAAGTTTGGATGCTATAGAATTTGGCTATTATTTATTTGAAGTATGGAAGTGACTTATCCCATTCTTTATTAGCCTTCTACATACATCCCTATTTTATTTGTCTAATTACCGGTGGGGGTTTCTAGATTTTGTAATTTTACAATTAGTTCAGAGGTTGCTTAACCCTGGATTTACTTTATTCCCCCCCTGGTAACGTCTGTTTCAAGCATATTTGTTAATAAAAGTGTAAAATAAATATATTTGCTATTTGAGAGTGGACATAATGTCTGTGATCTCCGATACACGTTGATAGACCATGTCCCAGCCCCAAGGAGAGGGGGTGACAGGGGAAACATCTTATTACAGAGGGAATCAAGATGGACATATGAATTGGATACATTGACACCGAAGGGCTTAAATGTGAAGCTGGATTGGCAGTGTTTCTTTTAGATGTCCTTTGAAAAAGAACATAAGCTTGCTCATGTGATCTGATTTATCTATGTACTTAATGGGTTTCATTATTCTCCTAAGTGTTTTGTTGCCCTTATTTATTTATAAGAACTTAAGTTTGCTCATGTGATCTGATTTATCTATGTGCTTAATTATTTTCCAATGTGCTTAGGTATTCTGCTATGTGTTCTGCTGCCCCTATTTAGGCTTTGTTTATAGCTTCAGTGGTATGTATAGTATATGGTTATAGGGCTGCAGAATTACTTATATATGGAACAGCTGCTTTGCTTATGTGTTTGCATAAGTATTAATGAATGCGATTTTCTCCATAGAAGCTGCTTGTATATACAGAGTTAATATCCAGTGGTAGGAAGTTCTAAGAAATAATAAGTAGATGGTAGGCTTTATATATTTTTTAGTACAGTTTAGCCTATAGTTATAAATATTGCAACAAGGCAAGATTTATTTTGAGTGGCCAGGTGTAAAGTAGAGAGAGGCTATAGTGAGATAATGTTATGCTCTATAATGTGATCATGCTGTATTATGCTTTTAATCAATATTGTCACTTTGTTGTTTTTTAGGATCATTGTGTAAACACACGATCACCGGTGATGGGCACCCTAGCCACAGGCAACGTCTGCAATGACGTATACGTGCTGGGGTTGGCAGTGGTAGGTGGTTGGCGGCTTCCGGGGGTGTAACCCAATAGAATGCGGCGTCTCTTCCTTGATGACGTAGTTGCAGCGCCGGGTATGCACCGCTGAGGGCCGTGAGGACACGAGGTTTGGTTGAAATGTTTATTGTTTGATTCATTGTTTATGCAAATGATGTGGGGTAAAGGTATAAGTATGTTACACTTGTTCACGCATTATATGTAAGTCTGAGGACGGTGGTGAAACCCCGAAACGTCACTTAGTAAAATTTTGTGGATTGATAAAAAACTTAGTAAAATTTTGTGGATTGATAAACGGAGAGTGCCTGCCTTTTCTTGGATTATGTGTACCTATATGCTGTGCACCCCGGACATTAATTGAGAGTGCTATACTTTATGACATTGTATGTATATATATATATATATATATATATATACACACACATATATATATATATATATATATATATATACACATATATATGTATACTGTGTATATATATAATATATATATATATATATATATATATATACATACACACACACACACATACATATATATATATATATATATATATATATACACTAGGAATATATAAATATTAATCCTCTAAATTTACTTTTAAACTTCTAGTTAACTTTAAGTCGGTGACAGTTATAAAGTATAGAAGCTCCAGCTCTGATAGTGAATAGGTGAGTGACACTAACACAAACGTCACATGATACGTTCTGCAATACAGCACAGCCCAGGTATTAACTCACACAGTGCAGGAGTGTTTGTCCCTTTCTCTTTTTAAATGTAAGTTGTCATGATTAACAGATTTTTTTTATTGTGTTACATGTTGCAAAAAAAAAGAGAGAAAAATTAAATGTATAAAAAGCAAATTTTTTTTGGGGGGGGGAGGAGGGGGGCCCTTCGTGGATTCTTGCTCCGGGGCCCTGAGGTTTCTAGTTACGCCTCTGGGTTAATAGGTTAATTAGGTTTATTGCATTGTGGGGATGGCAGTTTAGGGGTTAATCACTTTATTAGGCAGTTTGCGATGTGGGGGGATGGCGGATTAGGGGTTAATATATTTATTAGGCAGTTTGCGAAGTAGGGGGAGGGCGGTTTAGGAGTTAATAGGTTAATTAGGTTTATTGCATTGTGAGGGGATGGTGAATTAGGGGCTAATACATTTATTCAGTAGTTTGCGTTGTGAGGGATGGCGGTTTAGGCGTTAATAACTTTATTAGGTATATTGCATTGTGGGCGGTTTAGTGGTTAATAGGTTAATTAGAAATTTTACAATGTGGGGTTTGGCAGAATAGGGGTTAATAGATTTTATTTAGTTATTGAGGTGGGGGATGACGGTTGACAGGTAGATATTGCGCATGCGTTAGGTGTTAGTTAGAACTTCCAGGGAGTTACAGTACTTATATATTCAGTGCAAGGCTTGCTGCGCCTGCCTATTTGTGGCAAGGTGAAAATGGACTAAAATGTCTCCATTTTCACAGTGTAAGTCCTTGCACTGAATAATGGTAACCGAATTGTGACGCAGTTCTATGTTAGTTTATGGGAGTAAAATTAGCGAGCAAAGGGTGAAATACACGCGCTAAACCCATTTTTTTTTTCAGGATTCAGATAGAGCATGCAATTTTAACAAACTTTCTAATTTATTCTTATTATCAATTTTTCTTCATTCTCTTGCTATCTTTCGGCTACATTACGAGTTTTGCGTTATGGCTCATAATGCTGCTTTTTCATTACCGCTGCTATTACGAGTCTTGTAGGTATAGGTGTACCGCACACTTTTTTGGCCGTAACGCAACGTAACTACCTTTCAAAAAGTCCTTTTTCAATGGGACTTCCATAGCGCCAGTATTGCGAGTTTTGCCTGGGAGGCCAAAAAAGTGAGTGGTACAGCCTATACCGACAAGATTCGTACCGCCATCTAAAGTCAGTAGTTATGGGTTTTGAGCTACAAAGCTGTAGCATAAAACTCATAACTAATGTGTTAAAATTTACACTAACACCTATAAACTACCTATTAACCCCTAAACCGAGGCCCTCCCGCATTGCAAACACAAAAATAAAAATATTAACCCCTAATCTGCCGCTCCGGACATTGACACCACTATAATAAACATATTAACCCCTAAACCGCCGCACTCCCGCATCGCAAACACTAGTTAAATATTATTAACCCCTAATCTGCCACCCCAACGTCACCGCCGCCACTATATTAAAGTTACTAATCCCTAAACCTAACCCTAACCCTAAGTCTAACCCTAACACCCCTAACTTTAATATAATTAAAATAAATCTAAATAAAAATTACTATCATTAACTAAATAATTCCTATTTAAAACTCAATACTTACCTGTAGAATAAACCCTAAGCTAGCTACAATATAACTAATAGTTACATTGTAGCTATCTTAGGTTTTATTTTTATTTTACAGCTAAGTTTGTATTACTTTTAACTAGGTAGACTAGTTAGTAAATAGTTATTAACTATTTAATAACTATATAGTTAAAATAAATACAAATTTACCTGTAAAATAAACCTAACCTGAGTTACACTAACACCTAACATTAAACATTAATTAAATACAATTAACTAAATTACAAAAAAAAATAAACACTAAATTACACAAAATAAAAAAGAAATGATCAAGTATTTAAAGGGCCATAATACCCAAATGTTTAAACACTTGAAAGTGATGCAGTATAGCTGTAAAAAGCTGACTAGAAAATATCTCCTGAACATCTCTATGTAAAAAAGAAAGATATTTTACCTCAAAAGTTCCTCAGTAGCCACCTCCCATTGTAAAGGATTTCTAAGCAGAATTTTAGTGTGTCTGTCCTGGGACATCTTAGGGGATGAGCCTCGTGCACTCTCATATTATTTCCTTATTCAGCTTACTATGAAATCTCATGAGAGTTAAGTGAAATCTCATGAGATCACAGTAAAAGAGTTCATGACCTCAGCACTGCTGATGTTCATTGGCTGCTGTTCATTTCTTCATTATTTTTTTTTTACCTGCAGCTGGGAACAGCTGAGTATAACTTTTTACACAGAACATACTCAGCTGAGCTGAAGAGATTGTGAGGTAAAATATCTTCCTTTTTTACATAGAGATGCTAAGGGGATATTTTCCTGTCGGCTTTTTACAGTTATACTGCATCCGTTTCAAGTGATTTAGCATATGAGTATTATGTCCCTTTAAACTAATAACACCTAATCTAATAGCCCTATCAAAATAAAAAAGCCCCCCCAAAATAAAAAAAAACCCTAGCCTAAACTAAACTGCCAATAGCCATTAAAATGGCATTTTGTGGGGCATTGCCCCAAAGAAATCAGCTCTTTTACCTGTAAAAAAAAATACAAACAACCCCCAACAGTAAAACCCCCCACCCACACAACCAAACCCCCCAAATAAAATCATATCTAAAAAACCTAAGCTCCCCATTGCCCTGAAAAAGGCATTTGGATGGGCATTGCCCTTAAAAGGGCATTTAGCTCTTTTTCGGTGCCCAAACCCCTAATCTAAAAATAAAACCCACCCAATAAACCCTTAATAAAACCTAACACTAACCCCCGAAGATCCACTTACAGTTTTTGAAGACCAGACATCCATCCTCATCAAGCCGGGAGAAGTCTTCATCCAAGCGGCAAGAAGTCGTCCTCCAGGAGGGCAGAAGTCTTCATGCAGACGGCATCTTCTATCTTCATCGTTCCGACGCGGAGCGGCTCCATCTTCAAGACATCCGGCCTGGAGCATCCTCTTCATACGGTCCCAGCCGTACACTGAAGGTTCCTTTAAATTACGTCATCCAAGATGGTGTCCCTTGAATTTCGATTGGCTGATAGCATTCTATCAGCCAATCAGAAATAAAGGGTAAAAAATCCTATTGCTGATGCAATCAGCCAATAGGATTGAGCTTCAATCCTATTGGCTGATCCAAACAGCCAATAGGATTGAGCTCGCATTCTATTGACTGTTCCAATCAGCCAATAGAACGCAAACACTAGTTAAATATTATTAACCTCTAATCTGCCGCCCCAACGTCACCACCGCCGCTATACTAAAGTTACTAACCCCTAAACCTAACCCTAACCCTAAGTCTAACCCTAACACCCCTAACTTAATATAAAATAAATCTAAATAAAAATTACTATCATTAACTAAATAATTCCTATTTAAAACTAAATACTTATCTGTAAAATAAACCCTAAGCTAGCTACAATATAACTAATAGTTACATTGTAGCTATCTTAGGTTTTATTTTTATTTCACAGCTAAGTTTGTATTAATTTTAACTAGGTAGACTAGTTAGTAAATAGTTTTTAACTATTTAGTTAAAATAAATACAAATTTACCTGTAAAATAAAACCTAACCTGAGTTACACTAACACCTAACATTACACTAAAATTACATCAATTACATTAATTAAATACAATTAACTAAATTACAAAAAAAATAAACACTAAATTACACAAAATAAAAAAGAAATGATCAAGTATTTAAACTAATTACACATAATCTAATAGCCCTATCAAAATAAAAAAAAACCCTAGCCTAAACTTAACTGCCAATAGCCCTTAAAAGGACCTTTTGCGGGGCATTGCCCCAAAGAAATCAGCTCTTTTACCTGTAAAAGAAAATACAAACAACCCCCCCAACAGTAAAGCCCACCACTCACATAACCAAACCCCCCAAATAAAAGCCTATCTAAAAAACCTAAGCTCCCCATTGCCCTGAAAAGGGCATTTGGATGGGCATTGCCCTTAAAAGGGTATTTAGCTCTTTTTTGGTGCCCAAACCCCTAATCTAAATATAAAACCCACCCAATAAACCCTTAATAAAACCTAACACTAACCCCCGAAGATCCACTTACAGTTTTTGAAGACCAGACATCCATCCTCATCAAGCTGGGAGAAGTCTTCATCCAAGCAGCAAGAAGCCGTCCTCCAGACGGGCAGAAGTCTTCATCCAGACGGCATCTTCTATCTTCATCATTCCGACGCGGAGTGGCTCCGTCTTCAAGACATCCGGCGTGGAGCATCCTCTTCATACGGTCCAAGCTGTACACTGAAGGTTCCTTTAAATGACATCATCCAAGATGGCATCCCTTGAATTCCGATTGGCTGATAGAATTCTATCAGCCAAACGGAATTAAAGGGTAAAAAATCCTATTGGCTGATGCAATCAGCCAATAGGATTGAGCACCAATCCTATTGGCTGATCCAAACAGCCAATTGGATTGAGCTTGCATTCTATTGGCTGTTCCAATCAGCCAATAGAATGTGAGCTCAATCCTATTGGCTGATTGGATCAGCCAATAGGATTAAAGCTCAATCCTTTTGGCTGATTGCATCAGTCAATAGGATTTTTTACCCTTTAATTCCGATTGGCTGATAGAATTCTATCAGCCAATCGGAATTCAAGGGATGCCATCTTGGATGACGCCATTTAAAGGAACCTTCAGTGTACGGCTGGGACCGTATGAAAAGGATGCTACGCGCCGCCTGGAGGACGACTTCTTGCCACTTGGATGAAGACTTCTCCCGGCTTGATGAGGGTGGATGTCCGGTCTTCAAAAACTGTAAGTGGATCTTCGGGGGTTAGTGTTAGGGGTGTTAGGGTTAGGGTTAGACTTAGGGATAGGGGTAATATATTTATTTAGTGTTAGTGATGTGAGAGGCCAGAGGTTTAGGGGTTAATAACTTTAGAATAGTGGCGGCGGCGATGTTGGGGGCAGCAGATTAGGGGTTAATAACTTTAATGTAGGTGGTGGCGATGTTAGGGGCCGCAGATTAGGGGTTAATAAGTGTAGGTAGGTGGTGGCGATGTAGGGGGCGGCAGATTAGGGTTTAATAAGTATAATGTAGGTGACGGCGATGTCGGGGGCGGCAGATTAGGGGTGTTTAGACACGGGGTTTATGTTAGGGTGTTAGGTTTAAACATACATTTTCTTTCCCAATAGGAATCAATGGGGCTGCGTTACAGAGCTTTATGCTCCTTTATTGCAGGTGTTAGGCTTTTTTTTAGCCTGCTCTCCCCATTGATGTCTATGGGGAAATCGTGCACGAGCACGTAAAACCAGCTCAAAGCAGCTCTGGTATTTGTGTGCGGTATGGAGCTCAACGCAACCATATTGCCCGCAAATGCAGGTTTTTGGAAAACCTGTAATAGCAGCGCTATTAAAGGTGAGCGGAGGAAATAACTTGCAAGTTATTGCCGAGCCAGCCATATCACAAAACTCGTAATTTGACTGCAAATTTGAAAAAGTAGGAATGTAAGCTTAAGATCCGGGCCCATTTTTGGTTCAGCACCTGGGTAGCGCTTGCTGATTGGTGGCTAATTGTAGCCACCAATCAGCAAGCGCTACCCAGGTGTAAAACCAATAATGGGCTGGATCTTAAGCTCCTAACCTTACATTTCTGCTTTTTCAAATAAAGATAGCAAGAGAACAAAGAAAAATGATAATGGGCGTTAATTAGAAAGTTGCTTAAAATTGCTGTTCTATCTGAATCATGGGTTTAGTGTCCCTTTAATATAACAAATACAGTAGAGACACAGCACAGAGTGCTGCAGCTTGACCCATAACCAAGCAACTAAGCTTGGTTTGGAAATCCTTTTAAGAATTCAATGAAGTTTCCTTGGTTGCAGTTGTGCTACCTTCATGAGTGAGGTATAATTAAAGGGCTAGTGTCAGATTATGACAATTTAGTTGGTGGGGCTACTCGGTAAAAAAAATTTTTGGAATAACCATGTACTGTATATGTGGAATCAGTTGCTGGTGTGTGTCTCATTTTCTGTCTCCTGCCTAGGCTTGTGGAATGGGTACATTTGTTTTGTGTGGCTACTTGGGAAGTGAATGTTCTAGGTATTATTTTGTGCAAAACACTTTTTTGCTTGGAATGGCCACTTGTTTGTGGATTGTGGGGTGGATATCTCTCCCACCTAATCTTACTGAACTGATTAATTTGCTTGGTGTAGGGACATGGGATGTGAGCATCATTACCTATTATGCGCAAGAGTTTTGTGGCTGGAACGAATATCTCTCTCCCACCCCTAGCCTTGTGGAACATATGAATTGGGTTACTACTCAAGAAGTGGGTGTTCCAGGTCATTCCGTTCAGATCCATATTATTGTTTTAAGTTTTTAAACTCTAACATATTGTTCTGAAGGATCTTCTCTTTTTTTTATTTTTATTTTTACAAGGGGAGCTCTAAATATCGCTTGAGCTCAAGCAATATTAGCACTCCACTGAGTAATAAAACCACACGTTAATGTGCGCTGGTATTACAAGTTAAGCACAATGCGAACGCAAGCTTATGTTTGCATTGCTAGGAAGCATTGTGCTTACAAGAGCGCGTTTCTATAGGCTCATGAGAGTCTCGTTCTGATGCTCAGTGAATTTAGCAGCCTACAGTGGACTGGCAGTTACTAAAATCTCTAGAAGTAAATTGCTTCAAAGTTTTTGAATAAAGTTGGGAACATTTGACTGTCCTGGGAAAATAGGGACAGTTTTCAAGTATAGCAGCATGGGTTCTGATTTCTAATTGTTATATATATGAAATATTAGTCATGAGAAAATAAATAACTATTGAATTTTCCCATATAAACAGTACTGTATTTACCTTTAGGGACGGGATACCTGTTCTGCAACTCTTTTCATATAAAGATTGCAATTGCTTTTAGTTTCATTTCTTTGTTACTGAGATTAACTCTACTATATAAATGTGTGTTTATTTTCACTGCAGATATATTTTGGCAACTCCTCGATGGATTATACTCTGCTGTAACTCCATAGACTTGGTAAGTAAATTTGTATGTATTTTAATATGTGCAAAAAATATGTTAGCAGAAAAATGTCAAAATTTAGTCTAGATTATCTGGTAACTTCCCCAGTTTATCATGTCTTTTCATTTTAGAAATCAAACATTTACTACATTTTATTTATCTCTCAGTTTCTCTGCAAATAGGTTCCATAAAATAATATAAAATCTGGAAAGACTGGATTGATTGCACAAGACTAATATGCAATATTCTAAAATGTCCTATTTTTTTCTTCATTGATTAGTATAGTCATTAGAGAGGATTATCTCTGTACAGGAATTTCTCATCCTATTGATTAGGATTAACTCATGGTATCTAATGGAAGTTTGAAATACATTTAAATATTATTATGTTTAATTAATTGTATAAAATGGTTTGGTTGAGATGGTATTACACTGCTTTCCAAACATACGGCTAGATTACGAGTTGTGCGTTAGGCTTAAAAAGCAGCGTTGGCCGGTCCCAACTCTGCTTTTTAACGCCCGCTGGTATTACGCGTCTTGCAGGTACAGGTGTACCGCTCACTTTTTTGGCCAGACTTGGAAATACCGCAAATCCACTTACGTCAATTGCGTATCCTCTTTTTTCAATGGGACTTGCTAGCGCCGGTATTACGAGTCTGACAAAAAGTGAGCGGTAGACCCTCTCCCTTCAAGACTGGTACCGCATTCTAAAGTCAGTAGTTAAGAGTTTTACCCTACAACGCTGTAGCATAAAACTCTTAACTAAAGTGCTAAAAAGTACACTAACACCCATAAACTACCTATTAACCCCTTAACCGAGCCCCCCCCCACATCGCAAACACTAAAATAATTTTTTTAACCCCTAATCTGCCAAACCAGACATCGCCACCACTATAATAAATATATTAACCCCTAAACCGCCACATTCCTGCCTTGCAAACATTAGTTAAATATTTTAACCCCTAATCTGCCGTCCCTAACATCTCTGACACCTACCTACATTTATTAACCCCTAATCTGCCGCCCCCAACGTCTCCGCCACTATACTAAAGTTATTAACCCCTAAATCTAAGTCTAACCCTAACCCTAACCTTTCCTAACTTAAATATAATTTAAATAAATCTAAATAAAATTCCTGTTATTAACTAAATAATTCCTATTTAAAACTAAATACTTACCTATAAAATAAACCCTAAGCTAGCTACAATATAACTAATAGTTACATTGTATCTAGCTTAGGGTTTATTTTTATTTTACAGGCAAGTTTGTATTTATTTTAACTAGGTAGAATAGTTACTAAATAGTTATTAACTATTTAATAAACTACCTGGCTAAAATAAAGAGAAATTGACCTGTAAAATAAAACCTAACCTAAGTTACAATTACACTAAACACTACACTATAATTCAATTAATTCCCTAAACTAAATACAATTAAATACAATGAAATAAAATTAGCTAAAGTACAAAAAAACCCCACACTAAATTACAGAAAATAATAAACAAATTACAAGATTTTTAAACTAATTACACCTAATCTAATCCCCCTAACAAAATAAAAAAGCCCCCCAAAATAAAAAAAAGCCCTACCCTACACTAAATTACAAATAGCCCTTAAAAGGGCCTTTTGCGGAGCATTGCCCCAAAGTAATCAGCTCTTTTACCTGTAAAAAAAATTACAAATCCCCCCCAACATTAAAACCCACCACCAACACAACCAACCCTACTCTAAAACCCACCCAATACCCCCTTAAAAAACCCTAACACTAACCCCTTGAAGATCACCTTACCGGGAGAAGTCTTCACCCAACCGGGCTGAAGTCCTCAACGAATCTGGCAGACGTGGTCCTCCAGATGGGCAGAAGTGGTCCTCCAGATGGGCAGAAGTCTTCATCCAGACGGTATCTTCTATCTTCATCCATCCGGCATGGAGAGGGTCCATCTTCAAGACATCCGACGCGGAGCATCCTCTTCTTTCCAAGGCGACTGAATAATGAAGGCTCCTTTAAGTGATGTCATCCAAGATGGCGTCCCTTAGATTCCGATTGGCTGATAGAATTCCATCAGCTAATTGGAATTAAGGTAGGAAAAATCCTATTGGCTGATGCAATCAGTCAATAGGATTGAACTTCAATCCTATTGGCTGATCCAATCAGCCAATAGGATTGAGCTGGCATTCTATTGGCTGTTCCAATCAGCCAATAGAATGCCAGCTCAATCCTCTTGGCTGATTGCATCAGCCAATAGGATTTTTTCTGCCTTAATTCTGATTGGCTGATAGAATTCTATCGGAATTGAAGGGACGCCATCTTGGATGATGTCACTTAAAGGCACCTTCATTCTTCAGTCGCCGTGGAAAGAAGAGGATACTCTGCGTCGGATGTCTTGAAGATGGACCCGCTCCGCGCCGGATGGATGAAGATAGAAGATGCCATCTGGATAAAGACTTCTGCCTGTCTTGAGGACCACTTCTGCCGGATTCGTTGAGGATTTCGGTCCGGTTGGGTGAAGACTTCTCCCGGTAAGGTGATCTTCAAGGGGTTAGTGTTAGTTTTTTTTAAGGGGGTATTGGGTGGGTTTTAGAGTAGGGTTGGTTGTGTGGGTGGTGGGGTTTAATGTTAGGGGGGATTTGTAATTTTTTTTACAGGTAAAAGAGCTGATTACTTTGGGGCAATGCCCTGCAAATGGCCCTTCTAAGGGCTATTTGTAATTTAGTGTAGGGTAGGGCTTTTTTATTTTGGGGGGCTTTTATATTTTGTTAGGGGGATTAGATTAGGTGTAATTAGTTTAAAAATCTTGTAATTTGTTTATTATTTTCTGTATTTTAGTGTTTTGTTTTTTTTGTACTTTAGCTAATTTTATTTAATTGTATTTAATTGTATTTAGTTTAGGGAATTAATTTAATAGTAGTGTAGTGTTAGGTGTTATTGTAACTTAGGTTAGGTTTTATTTTACAGGTACTTTTGTATTTATTTTAGCTAGGTAGTTTATTAAATAGTTAATAACTAGTGATGTCGCGAACCTAAAAATTTCGGTTTCGCGAACGGGCGAACCGGGCGAACCGCCATTGACTTCAATAGGCAGGCGAACTTTAAAACCAACAGGGACTCTTTCTGGCCACAATAGTGATGGAAAAGTTGTTTCAAGGGGACTAACACCTGGACTGTGGCATGCCGGAGGGGGATCCATGGCAAAACTCCCATGGAAAATTACATAGTTGATGCAGAGTCTGGTTTTAAGCCACAAAGGGCATAAATCACCTAACATTCCTAAATTGTTTGGAATAACGTGCTTTAAAACATCAGGTATGATGTTGTATCGATCAGGTAGTGTAAGGGTTACGCCCGCTTCACAGTGACAGACCAAACTCCACGTTTAAAGGTACAGTCTACACCAGAATTTTTATTGTTTTAAAAGATAGATAATCCCTTTATTACTCATTTCCCAGTTTTGCATAACTAACACATTTATATCTGTTTATGTTACAACAGATATGAGTGGTGGCACTGTGGGCAAGTGGGCCTGGCACACACGCTGGCAGTCAAGTAACTGCAATTAGATTACACTAGCAGACTGATGTTTCACAGTCAAAAAAGTTTTTTTTTTAAATTTACACTACTGTTACAACAGATATGAGTGGTGGCACTGTGGGCAAGTGGGCCTGGCACACACGCTGGCAGACAGGCAACTGCAATTAGATTACACTAGCAGACTGATGTTTAACAGTCAAAAAAGTTTTTTTTTTTTTTAAATTTACACTACTGTTACAACAGATATGAGTGGTGGCACTGTGGGCAAGTGGGCCTGGCACACACGCTGGCAGGCAGGCAACTGCAATTATATTACTCTAGCAGACTGATGTTTCACAGTCAAAAATTCTTTTTTTTTTAAATTTACACTACTGTTACAACAGATATGAGTGGTGGCACTGTGGGCAAGTGGGCCTGGCACACACACTGGCAGGCAGGCAGGCAACTGCAATTAGATTACACTAGCAGACTGATGTTTCACAGTCAAAAAAGTTTTTTTTTTTAAATTTACACTACTGTTACAACAGATATGAGTGGTGGCACTGCAGGCAGGCAACTGCAATTAGATTACACTAGCAGACTGATGTTTCACAGTCAAAATTACACAGGCAAAAAAAAAAGACTGATGTTCTAGCCCTAAAAAGGGCTTTTTGGGGTGCTGTCCTTACAGCAGAGATCAGATGAGTCCTTCAGGACTGTAGTGGACACTGAATACACTAGCCTAAGCTATCAATTTCCCTATAAAATCAGCAGCAGCTACACTATCCCTCCTCTCACTAAGAATGCAGGATCAGAATGAATCTAAAATGGCTGCTGTCCAGGAGCTGGGAGGGTCTGGGAGGGAGTGTCTGCTGCTGATTGGCTGAAATGTGTCTGCAGACTGTGAGATACAGGGTCAAAGTTTACTCAATGATGACGAATGGGGGGCGGATCGAACATCGCATATGTTCACCCGCCGCGGCGAACGCGAACAAGCTATGTTTGCCGGGAACTATTCGCCAGCGAACTATTCGCGACATCACTATTAATAACTATTTAGTAACTATTCTACCTAGTTAAAATAAATACAAACTTGCCTGTAAAATAAAAATAAACCCTAAACTAGATACAATGTAATTATTAGTTATATTGTAGCTAGCTTAGGGTTTATTTTATAGGTAAGTATTTAGTTTTAAATAGGAATAATTTAGTTAATTATAGTAATTTTATTTATATTTATTTAAATTATATTTAAGTTAGGGGGTGTTAGGATTAGGGTTAGACTTAGTTTTAGGGGTTAATAAATTTAGAATAGTGGCGGCAACGTTGGGGGCGGCAGATTAGGAGTTAATAAATGTAGGTAGGTGGCGGCGATGTTAGGGACGGCAGATTAGGGGTTAATAATCTTTAACTATTGTTTGCGATGCGGGAGTGAGGCGGTTTAAGGGTTAATATGTTTATTATAGTGGCGGCGACATTGGGGTGGCAGATTAGGGGTTAAGAAGTGTAGGTAGGTTGCGGCGACATTGGGGAAGGCAGATTAGGGGTTAATTAATATAATGTAGGTGTCGGCGATGTTGGGGGCATCAGATTAGGGGTTCATAAGTATAATGTAGGTGGTGGCGGTGTACGGAGCGGCAGATTAGGGGTTAATAATATAATGTAGGTGTCTGCGATGTCGGGGGCGGAAGATTAGGGGTTAATAAGTGTAAGATTAGGGGTGTTTAGACTCGGGTTCATGTTAGGGTGTTAGGTGTAGATATAAAATGTATTTCCCCATAGGAATCAATGGGGCTGCGTTAAGGAGCTTTACGCTGCTTTTTGGCAGGTGTTAGACTTTTTTTCAGCCGGCTCTCCCCATTGATTCCTATGGGGAAATCGTGCACAAGCACGTTACACCAGCTCACCGCTAACATAAGCAGTGCTGGTATTGGACTGCGGTAATTAGCAAAATTTTGCTCAATGCTCACTTCTTGTCTGGGTTGTAAAAACCCGTAATAACAGCGCTGTCTGTAAGTGAGCGGTGAGCATAAACTGCTCGTTAGCACCGCACAGCTCAAAATGAAAAACTCGTAATGTAGCCGATAAAGAGCTAGTTTACAAATGGTGAGCTAAAATTGAAGGGGTATGACTCTCTAACAATGTTAACTTGTAATTAGCGTGCCTCTCTCAATCAGTAGTGATTTGTAATTCAGCCCTAAGTATACTATTTACCAATGCATTTAATTATTCAAATTACTTTCATTGTAATTTAAATGGATCAGATGTATATAACAAAGAAGAAAAAGAAAAAAGAAACATACATTAAAAATCTTTCTATTGTCTTTTTAAATAGGTGTCAGCTTTGCAGGTTTTTTTTTTTAATTATTTTTTTATTGAGGTTAAGAAAATACAATTGCAAATATCAGTTACAGCAACAAATCAAAGAAAAAACAGTACCATGACGTGACATTGTTAACAAGACATCAGTACACAAAGATAAATGACAAACAGCAAATGCAATGTAACATAGACCTCTTTTAATTGTATAGATTATTTATCTCCTTCTCCATGACGTCACTTGTGGGTTTTCTCACAAACAAGTACATCTACTTAGAAGTAAATATTATAAATAAGAAGATATGAACATCTGGAACTTGTAATCATGTATACCAAGGCCCCTATTTATCAAAGGTATTGCGGACCTGATCCAACAGTGTGGATCAGGTCCGCAAGACCTCGCTTAATGCAGAGAGCAATCCGCTCTCCGCATTTAACATTGCACCAGCAGCTCACAAGAGCTGCTGGTGCAACGCCGCCCCCTGCAGACTCGCGGCCAATCGGCCGCAAGCAGGGAGCTGTCAATCAACCCGATAGTACTCGATCGGGTTGATTTCCGGAGATTCCTGTCCGCCTGCTCAGAGCAGGCGGACAGGGTTATAGAGCAGCGGTCTTTAGAAAGCTGCTTCATAACTTGTGTTTCTGACGAGTCTGAAGACTCGCCAGAAACACAGGCCCACAAGCTCCGTATGGAGCTTGATAAATGGACCCCCAGTATCTCTCTCACAAGCCAGGTCTATCAATCCACCATAAAGCTCTTGCAGATCTAATGACTTAGTGCTTTTGTGAAGTTTGGTTTGAGGGGTAGAGGGAGGTGGAGTTGTAGGTAGGTAAGTGATGTTGCAAGTTAGAAGAAGGGGGAAAAATAAGGAGTTCAGTTTTGGAGAGATTTAGCTTAAGGTAGTGAGAGGACATCCAAGATGAGATATGAGAAAGACAGTTAGTGACACTGGTTAGTAAGGAAGGAGGTAGTTCTGGTGCAGAGAGGTAGATTTGGGTGTCATCGGCATATAAATGATATTGAAACCCATGGGACTTTATTAAGGAACCTAATGATGACGTGTAGATTGAAAAGAGAAGGGGACCGAGGACAAAGCCTTGAGCTACCCCAACAGAAAGTGGAAACGGGGCAAAGGATGCTCCAGAGAAGGCTACACTTAGGATTAAACACAAAATCCTCACTCTGACATACAAAGCCCTCAACAGCACTGCTCCCCCCTATATTTCAGAACTTGTCTCCAGATACTCTCCCTCCCGTCCCCTTCGATTTGCTCACAATCTCCTCCTCTCTTGTTACTTCCTCACATTCCCGTTTACAGGACTTCTCCAGAATGGCCCCCATCTTGTGGAACTCCCTGCCTCACTCCACAAGACTCTCCCCTAGTTTTAACAGCTTCAAGCACTCCCTAAAGACTCTACTATTCAGGGATGCATACAACCTACACTAACCTTTCCTAACTCCATTGCTTTCCCCTTGAACCCCTTATAATGTAAGCCTATGAGCCCAGCTGTTTGCAGATCGCCTTCATAATTGCCGACTACAACAGTGAAACTCTCGGCAGGGCCCTCTATCCATTTGATCCCTACAAAAGTTATCCTGTATACCGACTATGTTTACAGCACTGCGGAATCTGTTGGCACTCTACAAATACCTGATAATAATAATAATAAGGAGAACAAAAAGGAAAGAAGGTAGCACTCTGGTAACAGGAAACACCTTTATTGGAGCAAGGCTACTTGCCTCTTTCTCAAGCTTACATATACTAAATTGTGAACAGAACTTTATTCACAAGGCAATTAGTGAAGGGCCAATCCCCAGGCTCACAAGGGGCGTGTGCAACAAAATTACATCACACAACAACTTAGTGTCAAAATTCATCAATTATTAACCCATTAGAGACTGACTGGAGGATTGGTCCAACAAATATATACAATTTAAAAACAATATAGCTACACAGAATAGGAGGAAAGCACAATAGGATCTGATTCACAATGTTAAACTAGAGCAAAAAGATCAAATTAATGGCATAAGGTCAAATTCTCTATTAAGCCCCTTTGGTGTCATAGTATCTAATAACCAAATCCATTTGGCTTCTTTGTATAATAAATCCCTCAACCTGTCGCCTCCTCTGGATTTTTTACTGGCATGGTCTATGACCATGAATCTTAATTGATTGGCTTGATGGCCTTTATCAAAAAAGTGGGAGGGGACAGGAAGATGAGATTGTTTATCATTACCAATATTGGATTTGTGCTGACAGAAGCGGTCCTTGACCTTCTGAGTGGTCTTGCCTATGTATTATAGGCCACATGGGCGCGTACACCACATATTTGGAGATACATGTAAAATACCCTGGGATCTTAAATTTCTTGCCTGTATAGGGATGCGATATTTCTCCTCCTTTAATAACGCTATTACATTGGGCACACCCCAGGCATGGGAATGTCCCATTCCTAGGGGTGCCCAAAAACATTTGACCCTTGGTAGTGGTATTAGTATGTGCACAAACCAATTTCTTACCCATGGTATTGCCTTTACGGAAAGCTGCTCTGGGGAATTCTTTAAATTCCTGTATGTCAGGGCAGGCTTCTTTTAGCATAAACCAATTTTTCTTAATAATGTGAAAGATACTGTTACTCATATTGCTAAATGTACTAACAAATGAGATCCTATTATGGAACCCTCTAGTTTTAACCACAGCATCAACAATAGGATCCATCTGGATCTGGCTAAGTTCATGTGGGCTATACCCTCATGTGAAAGATACTGTTACTCATATTGCTAAATGTACTAACAAATGAGATCCTATTATGGAACCCTCTAGTTTTAACCACAGCATCAACAATAGGATCCATCTGGATCTGGCTAAGTTCATGTGGGCTATACCCTCTCTTGATGAATTTCTCCACCATTTGGCCCGATCTTTCCTGACGTTTCTCTGGATCACTAACAATTCTATTCACTCGTATGAGTTGAGACTTAGGTACACTTCTAAATACTCTAGGCGGATGAAAACTAGATCTATGCAACAAAGTGTTGTGATCAGTCGGTTTGGTATACAAATCCGTCTGTAATTTGCCTTCAGAAACATATACCATGGTGTCAAGGAACTCAATATTAGTCATGCTTGTTTACACACTAAACCTTAAGAATGGGACTTCCCTCTCTATATCACCTTTAAAAGCACTAAGTTCCTCAGGGGTGCCCCACCACAAGATGAACAGGTCATCTATATAGCGGACCCACCAAATACACCTTTTCTGAAATAGAGGATGAGTGTATACAAATTTCTCCTACACCCAGTTCATGGTAAGACATGCATAAGATGGGGCCACATTTGACCCCATCACCGTCCACTTCTTTTGTAAAAAGAATTGATTGTCATACATGAAATAATTATTAGTTAATACCATCTCAAGTAACCGGATTAAAAAATCACATTGTATATCACTGTACAGACCACATTGGGACAATGCACTATGTACACTCTCAACCCCCACGCCATGGGGGATGACAGTGTACAGAGATGTCACATCCCAAGTTGATAACAGAACATCTTGTAAGCCCTCATATGGTTAAATTTTAGAAATAAAATCCAAAGTATCTTTGACATAAGACTTGCCAGTACTGACTAGAGGTGACAGTATTTTATCCAGAAACTGGGCTGTAGGACTTAACACTGAGCCTATGCCTGCCACAATAGGGTGGCCAGGGGGATCAGTGAGTCTCTTATGAATTTTGGACATCACATAGAAAACTGGAGTGATAGGATTCTTAATTAACAAAAACTGGGCTAGTTTTTGACTGATAATCTCATAGCGTAAGCCCCTTTCAATCTCTTTCTTCAATAATTTTATAATATCTCTTAGAGGGTCACTATCCAATTTTTTGTAAACAGCAGAATCTCCCAACTGTCTCAATATCTCAGTGTTGTATTTATCAGTGTCCAAAATAACCAGGGCCTCGCCCTTGTTGGCCGGCTTGATAATAATGTCCTTGTCATTCTGTATAGAGCTAAAAGACTGACATTCTTTTTTAGTCAAATTGTGATGTATTTTTGTATGTGCTTATCAACCACAGTTTTAAACTCAGTCTCTATGGTTTTAATGTAGGTCTCCACAGCTGGATTGTCCCCTGAAGGGTTGAAGGTACTTTTATTACATAATCCCAGGTTACTGATGTCAAATGGGTCTGTGTTAGATTCAAATGGAGCATTCATAACAGGCCTATTAGGAGTATTAAAAAAGGCCTTCAATCTAAGGAGCCTAAAGAAACGGGTCAGGTCAATCATCAGGGCAAATGGATCAGGCTCCTCAGTGGGGCAAAACGATAACCCCTTGTTAAGTACAGACATGTCATAAACAGATAATGTCCTTGAAGACAGATTAACCACATTTACCTCTTCCTGCGTTGTTGATAGGTTCTCGCTTGAGTGTCCACTCCTCTGCCCACCGCCGCATCGCCTTGTCCGGTGCCACTTGCAGGACTTGTCCCCGCACCTAAAAAAGAAGAAGAGGACGGAGTAGTGGAGATAGCCACATAATTTGGCTCTGTCACGGACCCTTCAGACCTAGATGATGATCTAGTGTTGGATCCGGCATTCCGCTGAGTATAATAATTAGGTCTCCTGGCAAAAGTATTGCCTGTTCTCCTCCTGCCGCGGATCCACCTATAGACACTTCCGGTGGTATAGTCCTGTTCGTCGCGCCTGAACTTCCGGCGCTTTCTCTCCTCCACTTCCTGTTTGAAAATATCAGTGACCTCTTTGATGTCGGTAACTGCCTTTTCGTATTCTTCCTCACCGGTCGTTTCCCGGGGTTTGTTTTGTTGTGCAGTGATAGCTGGTCCCAATGTATTCAGCTCCATATTGGAGAATTCAATGTTTAGAGTCATAATATCCATAGATGATTTGTTGAGAATCTGATATTTAGTGCAGAATTCAGGGTTATCCGCGAAGAAGGTGGGCTGATATTAACTAATAATTATTTCATGTATGACAATCAATTCTTTTTACAAAAGAAGGGGGGACGGTGATGGGGTCAAATGTGGCCCCATCTTATGCATGTCTTACCATGAACTGGGTGGAGGAGAAATATGTATACACTCATCCTCTATTTCAGAAAAGGTGTATTGGGTGGGTCCGCTATATAGATGACCTGTTCATCTTGTGGCGGGGCACCCCTGAGGAACTTAGTGCTTTAAAAGGTGATATAGAGAGGGAAGTCCCATTCTTAAAGTTTAGTGTGTAAACAAGCATGACTAATATTGAGTTCCTTGACACCATGGTATATGTTTCTGAAGGCAAATTACAGACGGATTTGTATACCAAACCGACTGATCGCAACACTTTGTTGCATAGATCTAGTTTTCATCCGCCTAGAGTATTAAGAAGTGTACCTAAGTCTCAACTCATACGAGTGAATAGAATTGTTAGTGATCCAGAGAAACATCAGGAAAGATCGGGCCAAATGGTGGAGAAATTCATCAAGAGAGGGTATAGCCCACATGAACTTAGCCAGATCCAGATGGATACTATGGTTGATGCTGTGGTTAAAACTAGAGGGTTCCATAATAGCATCTCATTTGTTAGTACAGCATTATGAGTAACAATATCTTTCACATTATTAAGAAAAATTGGTTTATGCTAAAGGAATCCTGCCCTGACATACAGGAATTTAAAGAATTCCCCAGAGCAGCTTATTGTAAAGGCAATACCATGGGTAAGAAATTGGTTCGTGCACATGCTAATACCACTACCAAGGGTCAAATGTTTTTGGGCACCCCTAGGAATGGGACATTCCCATGCCTGGGGTGTGCCCAATGTAATAGCGTTATTAAAGGAGGAGAAATATCTCATCCCTATACAGGCAAGAAATTTAAGATCCCAGGGTATTTTACATGTAACTCCACATATGTGGTGTACGCGCTTAAGTGCCCATGTGGCCTATTATACATAGGCGAGACCACTCAGAAGGTCAAGGACCACTTCTGTCAGCACAAATCCAATATTGGTAATGATAAACAATCTCATCTTCCTGTCCCCTCCCACTTTTTGGATAAAGGCCATCAAGCCAATCAATTAAGATTCATTGTCATAGACCATGACAGTAAAAAATCCAGAGGAGGCGACAGGTTGAGTGATTTATTATGCAAAGAAGCCAAATGGATTTGGTTATTAGATACTATGACACCAAAGGGGCTTAATAGAGAATTTGACCTTATGCCATTAATTTGATCTGTTTGCTCTAGTTTAACATTGTGTATCAGATCCTATTGTGCTTTCCTCTTATTCTGTGTAACTATATTGTTTTTAAATTGTATATATTTGTTGGACCAATCCTCCAGTCAGTCTCTAATGGGTTAATAATTGATGAATTTTGACACTAAGTTGTTGTGTGATGTAATTTTGTTGCACACGCCCCTTGTGAGCCTGGGGATTGGCCCTTCACTAATTGCCTTGTGAATAAAGTTCTGTTCACAATTTAGTATATGTAAGCTTGAGAAAGAGGCAAGTAGCCTCGAAACGTTGCTCCAATAAAGGTGTTTCCTGTTACCAGAGTGCTACCTTCTTTCCTTTTTGTTCTACTTATTCCATTGGACCTTGGAGGGGGGGTCTTTGAAGGTTTGAGCACCTATTTCCTGCAGACCTTGCAGTGTTACATTTGGATGGGGATGACCCTGGAGTGCTGATCCAAATACTGACTTTACCTAATAATAAGGAGAACAAAACATTTTTAATATGGCAGCCCTCTACTAACTTCTTGCATAACATATAACAAGATTTCTATTTATTTAAGTATAACTGCCTTTATATAGATATTAAGGAGTTATTAATGCACACTTTGTACTTACTCTAACTACTAGGAAGCAATGAACCTGAAAGCAGGAAAATGTTGCCCCAATCTTCCATGAACTAAGATTAAAAATTATAATCTATCTTCCTCTACATAAATATATAATCTGATAGTGAGAAAGACTGCTAAAAAAAAGTGTACACAGTTTATAGTAACTTCTATGTTGTTATAAATGCAAATAACAAGATATAATACACATGTATATCAAAGGGCATGGAGCTCACTATACAGAGTCTGCTTCTACTGATTGTGCAATGTGCTTGTGTCTGCTAGTTTGCAATAGACTTATGAATGTAACTGTAGAAGACTGTCAATACTCAGTTATAATAATAGGTGGTACAGAAGATGGCTAAGAATAACTTATATTATATAGCAGACCTTTATACTTACAAATACAAGAGAACAGAATCTACTTTACTATGCAGTTTAACTAACAAGGTATACTTTACACATATATATATATATATATATAGAGAGAGAGAGAGAGAGAGAAGTGCACTCACAGGAACAAACAACTGGCTCAATACTATTGTTAACCTGTTCTATGGTGATTTCCCACCTGGGTGCAACTTTTTAGCCCAGTAATGCTTCTCACAGAGTAGAACTTTCCTGTAGTATATCAGTCTGATCCCGCCTATTACGGTCAGTCCAGTGCCGAAATTCCAGGCAATTCCTCTTTGAACAAGGAACATAGCAACACCAGACGATTGTTTCGGCCTTCGTTGGGCCTCGTCAGTGAAGTGTAGCCATATTTCTCTAAGCACACTGAGCAAGGAGTCCACATCTCGTTGCCCCTTTTTCCCATAGGGAGACTAAATACATACAGAGAGAAGTACACTCACAGGAACAAACAACCAGCTCAATACCATTTGTTAGCCTGTTCTATGGTGATTTACCACCTGGGTACAACTTTTTAGCCAAGTAATGCTTTTTACAGAGTAGAAATTTCCTGTAGTATATCAGTTTGATCCCGCCTATTACGGTCATTCCAGCGCCGAAATAACAGGCAATTCCTCTCTGAACAAGGAACACAGCAACCCCAGATGATCGTTTCGGCCTTCATTGGGTCTCGTCAGTGAAGTGTAGCCATATTCCTCTAAGCACACTGAGCAACGAACAACTGGCTCAATACCATTGTTATAATGGGAATCCCCCAAGCGCCTACCAAACCGGAGGCAAAGAAGGGATAATATGATGTAATCTGGTAGATAAAAAATAGATATTTATTACATAATCTAAAAACATATATTCCAACTTATGGATCCATGAAGAATAATAAACCAGACTGGTGAATAAAAGTTAATAAAAACACATAAAGAAGTAAAAAACAATGACTGGTCACAGGTAGGTGGCCTATCTCCTGCGTTGACCTAGGTACAGAGTTAAAGGTATCAATGTGATAAATACAACAAATATCAAGTGTTGAAAAACTCACAAGTGTTGAAAAATAAACGGGATAAAAGTCTCAGTGATAAACCTCAAAAAAATCCAATAAAATTGTGTCAATGAATGTCAGTAGAAAAACATCTTATGAATTGCAATTCAGATCTAAAATATAGTGAAAAAATAGAAAAAATAGTAAAAAATAGTAAAGAATAATGGTGAGAAAAAAAAAAAAATTTGTGCGAAAAAATTAAGTGAAAATAGTCACCCAGACCTATATGGATATTCCGTGCAGAAGTCCCATATGTAGTCCCATATGTAGATGTATCCTTGGGGATGTGGAAAGATGAAGAGCAGTGCCCACAAACGTGTGGAACAAGAAATCAGATATCAGTGTAGAAGTCAGATTAACTCAAAAAACGATATCCACCTAAAAATATGTGAAAAAAAGAAAATATAGTGCAGATTGTATCATACAATGTTTTTCTTGTTCCACACGTTTGTGGGCACTGCTCTTCATCTTTCCACATCCCCAAGGATACATCTACATATGGGACTACATATGGGACTTCTGCACGGAATATCCATATAGGTCTGGGTGACTATTTTCACTTAATTTTTTCGCACAAATAATTTTTTTTTTTTCTCACCATTATTTTTTACTATTTTTTTCTATTTTTTCTATTTTTTCACTATATTTTGGATCTGAATTGCAATTCATAAGATGTTTTTCTACTGACATTCATTGACACAGTTTTATTGGATTTTTTTGAGGTTTATCACTGAGACTTTTATCCCGTTTATTTTTCAACACTTGTGAGTTTTTCGACACTTGATATTTGTTGTATTTATCACATTGATACCTTTAACTCTGTACCTAGGTCAACGCAGGAGATAGGCCACCTACCTGTGACCAGTCATTGTTTTTTACTTCTTTATGTGTTTTTATTAACTTTTATTCACCAGTCTGGTTTATTATTCTTCATGGATCCATAAGTTGGAATATATGTTTTTAGATTATGTAATAAATATCTATTTTTTATCTACCAGATTATATCATATTATCCCTTCTTTGCCTCCGGTTTGGTAGGCGCTTGGGGGATTCCCATTATACATTCAATTCCATTGGTGGTTACTAGGTATCACCTCCCCCCAAGCCTCAAGGGTATTGAGTAGGCGCTAGTCCATATCCCCATCAATACCATTGTTAGCCTGTTCTATGGTGATTTACCACCTGGGTGCAGCTTCTTTTAGCCCAGTAATGCTTTTCACAGAGTAGAACTTTCCTGTAGTATATCAGTCTGATCCTGCATATTACAGTCAGTCCAGCGCCGAAATATCAGGCAATTCCTCTCTGAACAAGGAACACAGTATCCCCAGATGATCATTTCAACCTTCATTTGGCCTTGTCAGTGAAGTGTAGCCATATTCCTCTAAGCACACTGATCAAGGAGTCCATGTCTGGTTGCCCCTTTTTTCCATAGGGAGACTAAATACATGCAGACAGAAGTGCACTCACAGGAATGAACAACTGGCTCAATACCATTGTTAGCCTGTTCTATGGCGATTTACCACCTGGGTGCAACATTTTAGCCCATCAGTTTGATCCTGCCTATTATGGTCAGTCCAGCACCAAAATATCAAGCAATTCCTCTCTGAACAAGGAGAGCAATCCCAGACGATCGTTTCAGCATTTATTTGGTCTCGTCAGTGAGGTGTAGCCATATTTCCCTAAGCACACTGAGCAAGGAGTCCACGTCTGGTTGCCCCTTTTTCCCATAGGGAGACTAAATACATACAGAGAGAAGTGCAATCACAGGAATGAACAACTGGCTCAATACCATTGTTAGCCTGTTCTATGGTGATTTACCACCTGGGTGCAACTTTTTAGCTCAGTAATGCTTTTAACAGAGTAGAACTTACCTGTAGTATATCAGTCTGATTCCGCCTATTACGGTGGTTAGTCCAGCGCCAAAATACCAGGCAAATCCTCTCTGAACAAGGAACACAGCAACCCCAGACGATCGTTTTGGCCTTCATTGGGCCTCGTCAGTGAAGTGTAGCCATATTCCTCTAAGCACATTGAGCCAGGAGTCCACGTCTGGTTGCCCCTTTTTTCCATAGGGAGACTAAATACATACAGAGAGAAGTGCACTCACAGGAACAAACAACTGGCTCAATACCATTGTTAGCCTGTTCTATGGTGATTTACCACCTTGGTGCAACTTTTTAGCCAAGTAATGCTTTTCACAGAGTAGAACTTTCCTGTAGTATATCAGTCTGATCCTGCCTATTACGGTCATTCCAGTGCCGAAATACCAGGCAATTCCTCTCTGAACAAGGAACACAGCAACCCCAGACGATCGTTTCAGCATTCATTTGGCCTTGTCAGTGAAGTGTAGCCATATTCCTATAAGCACACTGAGCAAGGAGTCCATGTCTGGTTGCCCCTTTTTCCCATAGGGAGACTAAATACATACAGTGAGAAATGCACTCACAGGAATGAACAACTGGCTCAATACCATTGTTAGCCTGTTCTAAGGCGATTTACCACCTGGGTGCAACATTTTAGCCCAGTAATGCTTTTCGCAGAGTAGAACTTACCTGAAATATATCAGTCTGATTCCGCCTATTACGGTCAGTCCAGTTTCAAAATACCAAGCAATTCCTCTCTGAACAAGGAACACAGCAATCCCAGATGATTGTTTCTGCATTTATTTGGTCTCGTTAGTGAGGTGTATCCATATTTCTCTAAGCACACTGAGCAAGGAGTCCACGTCTGGTTGCCTCTTTTTCCCATAGGGAGACTAAATACATACAGAGAGAAGTTCACTCACAGGAACGAACAATTGGCTCAATACCATTGTTAGCCTGTTCTATGGTGATTTACCACCTGGGTGCAACTTTTTAGCTCAGTAATGCTTTTCACAGAGTAGAACTTACCTGTAGTATATCAGTCTGATTCCGCCTATTATGGTCAGTCCAGCACCAAAATACCAGGCAACTCCTCTCTGAACAAGGAACACAGCAACCCCAGACGATCATTTCGGCCTTCATTGGGCCTCGTCAGTGAAGTGTAGCCATATTCCTCTAAGCAAGGAGTCCACGTCTGGTTGCCCCTTTTTCCCATAGGGAGACTAAATACATACAGAGAGAAGTGCACTCACAGGAACAAACAACTGGCTCAATACCATTGTAGCCTGTTCTATGGTGATTTACCACCTTGCTGCAACTTTTTAGCCCAGTAATGCTTTTCACAAAGTAGAACTTTCCTGTAGTATATCAGTTTGATCCCGCCTATTACAGTCAGGCCAGCACCGAAATACCAGGCAATTCCACTCTGAATAAGGAACACAGCAACCTCAGACAATTGTTTCAGCCTTCATTGGGCCTCGTCAGTGAGGTGTAGCCATATTCCTCTAAGCACACTGAGCAAGGAGTCCACATCTGGTTGTCCCTTTTTCCCACAGGGAGACTAAATACATACAGAAAGAAGGGCACTCACAGGAACAAACAACTGGCTTAATACCATTGTTAACCTGTTCTATGGCAATTTACCAATTGGGTGCAACTTTTTAGCCCAGACGATCGTTTCGCCCTTTATTGCCTAGAGGGATATGGCTGCACCTCACTGATGAGGCCCATAATAGGCCAAAACATACGTCTGGGGGTTTGCTGTTTCTCTCGTTCAGAGAGGGATTGCCTGGTATTTCAGGGCTTGACTGTACTGTGAAGTCAGGATCAGACTGATATGCTTCAGGAAAGTTATTCTCTTTGAAAGGCACATGTTGAGCAAAAAGAGGTTGCTTCTTGGGTGGTAACTAACCATAGAACAAGCTTTTATGCTATTGTTTGTTCCCAGGTTGAGTGCTTCTCTCTTTTTATTTATGCAAATTATGACATTTTGGGAAGTCTCCCTAAGTGTGATGCGGGAATCCAGACGTGGACCCGTTGCTCAGTGTACCTAGAGGGATATGGCTGCACTTCACTGACAAGGCCCACAATAGGCCGAAATGATCAGCTGAGGTTGCTTCTCAGGCCTTTGGCTTGGATCAAGTGCAGTTTTCTTTGCTTGGTCTTGGTTTGCTGCCTGGAGACCTGCTCCTTCGGCCTGGGGTCCTTTCCCTTTGGGGTTTGGGCTCCTGCTGCTATTGGGGGGGTGGCTACTCCTTAGGCGTAGAGCAACTGGGTAGTAGGGCCGTCCCCTTGGCCTTGTGGCATCGTCCCTGGACTTCAGCCACATGCTGCTTTTGGGGGGTCGCTCTGAAATCCAGCCTAAAGAGGCAATAGGGCAAATATGGCTACCAATGTGCCAAATGTTCCCCATACACTTTGGGTGTTGATTTCTGAGGACTTTCGAGAGAAGATTGGTTTGGCTCATGTCCAGCAGGTGGTTTTGGAGGGTGTTTTGAAGATGCCAAGAGCAAGTTTGCATTGTGTTCAGTCATTCCCTTCAAGAGGGATTTTTGATGTGGCTTTCACCGATGAGCATTATTTACAGACCTGCTATCAACGGACTATTGATTTGACTGCTGCTCCAGAGTTGGTTGGCATGAAATTTGTTGCCTGTGTGCAGAGGGAGAGAAGAATCCCGGTGACAGTACATATGTACAACCCTTGGGTCACTACTACTTTGATGATGTTCAAGGAGGTAGCAAGCTGAAGAATCAGTTTGGGACTTTCAATGGAAAGCGCAGGTTCTGAGTGCGGTTTGTGCCAGATGAATTAGGTATTGGTGGAAAGAAACACCCTCCACAGACTTTCGCCATTGGTGGAAATAGAGGTTTCATATGCTATGATGACATGCCTCTTTTTTGCCGTAGTTGCAACCTGTTTGGTCACATTGCTGAAAATTGCCCAGGTGCCAGATGTCGAAATTGCAGTGAGGAGGATCATCTTGTTGCCCACTGTAGTAAACGCCGGACCTGTGACCTGTGTGGGTCTTCAAGTCATCTGTGCAGGATGTGTCCTTTGATGATGTTTCAGGGGCTTGATAGAGTGAAGCCTTCCTATGCTGATGTTGCAAAAAAAACATCTTCAGTTGCAGTTGAGCCATCTGTGAATGAGGAGGAGGTCTCTGATGAGGCATTGAACTCTATATTACCTCTTTTGTGTAAGAAATCTGCAGTTGGGGTCCCTGTTGGAGAGGTGTCTGATGTTCCTGTGGTGGTTCCTGTGGCTGAGAAGGTAGAGGAAGCCCAATCTCATCTTCAGGAGGTGGATCTTGCTACATCTAATGTGATAGCTGCTTCAGATGTTCTTGAAGCCCTGTTGCCCAATTCTGTGGATGATACTGTTGCTGTTCCTGGGACAGAGAATTTTTCCTTCACTGAGTCATCTTGTGATGCTGCTCCTGATGCTGTTCTTGGTGAAGGGGAGAACATTGATTGGTCTGCTGTTGTGTCCTCTAGTTCTGAGGAGGATATGGACACTGAAGGGAAAAAATCTGCCTCCAAGCGAAAAATAGATGCGGATTCTGATGGATGGGAGAGTCCTGATTTGAATCTTCCAGTAGTTAAGGGTGCAGATCCAGATACTACAAGTGATGCTGACTCTTTAATTTCAGAGTTTCCTTCTGTCTCTACTAAAGATGTTCCTTCTGACTCAAGCCAGTGTATAGGTGACTTTTCTGATGCCTCTTCTGTTGGTTATCTAGATAAAAGAGATGTGAACCAACTTGCTGAAGTTACTGGTTATGAGGCTGGCAAGGGGGAGCCTAGGAGGTCGGAACGTCACAGAGGCAGATTTAAAGGATTTCCTTTGAGTCCTAAGAAAAAGAAAGGAAAGAAGAAGTCCCGATGTTATTTCTTTTTTTGTTTTTCTTTAATTTATTTTTGTGATGTTTCTGACCATTTCTTCCCTTAATGTCAGGTGTATGACAACTATAGCAAGGAGAGCTGCAATTTTTTAATTATTATCTGTATGTTCTGCTAATATTTTTTGTTTGCAGGAATGTGGTCTCTCTGAACATCCTAAATGTGCTGACTGGGAATATGGTCCTAAAGTATGGTCTTGTTCTTCTGATAGGAATGGGGGGGGGGGGGGGGAGTTTTGTTTAAGGGGTTTAGTTTTTCTATCCTTAATGTAGTTCATATTGTCCCAGGTCGGGTACTTTTGGTTAGTTTTAGTTTTTGTGGGACTGTTTTTCATTTGTTTAATGTATATGCGTCTCCAAATAGGGTAGAACGTTTGCTTAATTTTGAAACTTTAAAGTTTTTTCTGCCAGGTCGAGAGACAACTTTTTTGTTTGGGGATTTTAATTGTATTATTAAGAATGGGGACAGAGAGGGTGGGAGTGATTGTAGGGTGGATAGCTCAGGGAAGTTTTTACTTGATTTGCTTAAATCTTTCGGTTTGAAAGATGCCTTTGGGTCTGTTTCTTTTTCAGGGGAGGGTTTTACTTTCTTTAGTGATAGTGGTGGGATAAAATCTCGAATTGATTTTTGTTTTTTATCTAAATTTTTATGTGTGGATGATTTTCCTTTAAAGCTGATGCCCTTTACGGATCATGCCCTTTTGATGTGTAAGGTGAATTGTGATTTGAAGATCAAGTATGGTAAGGGTGTTTGGAAACTGAATGTGGATTTGTTAGAAGATGAGAAGTTTAAGCGTCAGTTTGTTTGGATGTATGAAAGGTGGCGTGAAAGAAAATGTGATTTTAGTAATGTGCTTATGTGGTGGGAATGGTTGAAGGTGGAAATAAAGAGGTTTTTTTTATTAAGAAAGGCTGTGAGAAAGCTAGAATGGAAAGGGAGTTGTATGATAAATGGTATCTGAGGTTGTTGTATTTGTATGAATTGAGAAATTGTGGTATTGATGTGCATGAGGAAATTGCTGAAGCAAGAAAGATAATTAAAAAGTGTATGCATGAAAAAAAGGAAAGAAAATTGTTTTTATGGCAAGATTGGAGAAAATGGAAACGGATGAGTCTTGTAGTAAATATTTTTTTAAGAAAGCTTTTGAAGGAAAGACTGGTTTTGTTAGTGTTTTTGATAAGGTTGAGTGTGAAGTTAATGGTATGGATGGTGTTTTGCGTGAAGTTCATGAGTTTTACAGTGAGCTGTATAAAGAAAAAACAAGAGATGTTTTATTAGAAAATGAGTTGTTGGAAAACATTGAGGTTAAGTTGGAAAAATATGATATTGATTTGTTAGAAAGGGATCTAAGTTTGGATGAGATTGCAGAGGTTGTTAGGAGTTTTAAGAATGGGAAGGTACCTGGTTGTGATGGTTTGCCTGTTGAATTTTATACTTGTTTTTGGAATTTGATTGGGGTTGATATGTTGGATGTTTGTAAGTTTGTTTTTAGAATGAATGTTTTGCCTGTTTCAATGAGGAAAGGTTTGATTGTTTTGTTATTTAAAAAGGGTGATAAGAGAGATTTGAGGAATTGGAGGCCGATTACGTTGCTGAATGTTGACTATAAGGTTATTGCAAAGGTGTTGGCAAATAGAATGCGTGGAGTGATTGTTAAGGTTGTGGGTGAAGAGCAAGTGTGTGCTGTTCCTGGGCGTCAGATTTCTGAAAGTTTGTTGTTACTACGTGATGTACTGTGGTATGTGAGGGAGAGGATGAGGTCTGTTGCTGTTGCTATTGTGGATTTTGAAAAAGCGTATGATAGGGTAGTGCATGATTTTATGTTTCATGTTTTAGAACGTTTAGGTTTTTCTGGTAAGATTATTGGATGGTTTAAATGTTTGTATAGTGATATTGTGAGTCAAGTCCAGGTTAATGGTTTTTTGACTGAGGAATTTTGTGTTAAATCTGGAGTGCGTCAAGGATGTCCTTTGTCTCCTGTGTTATTTGCATGTGTCATTGAGCCATTATTAACTAGTTTGAGGAAGGATAAATTAGTTAGAGGTGTGAGTGTTCCTGGTAGTAATGGAAGGTGTTTAAAGGTGATTGGGTATATGGATGATGTGAGTGTGGTATGTGAGACTCAGGCTGGTTTGAGGAGGGTGAAAACTTTAGTTGAATGTTTTTGTATGGCAAGTGGTTTCAGAGTTAATTGGAATAAGTGTAAAGTTAAAGTTTTTGGTAATGATAGGGAGATTGATTCCTGTGGATGGCCTGTGACTGAAGGTGCAATTGAGGTGTTGGGTGTGAAATTTGATGTGGATTTGAAAGGCTTGGAAAGTTGGGAGAATGTTTTTGATAAAGTGAGTAGAAAACTTCAGTTTTGGTCTTTAAGGACTTTATCTTTGGAAGGAAAATTGTTTGTTATTAAATCGGTTTTGATCCCTATTATGTTATATTTGGCGTTAGTTTTTCCGCCACCTGAGAGGATTTTTCGGAGAATTTTGAGAGTGTTGTTTTCTTTTTTCTGGAGTTCTGGTATGGAGCGTTTGAAAAGAGATGTTGTTGTTAAGAGTAAGAATGTTGGTGGTAAGGGTTCTCCAAATGTGGAGAGATTTTTGGCTGTGAAATATGTTAGTAGGTGTGTGGTTCTGAGTGGTAAGGATAGCATGGCTGGTTGTATGGTAAAATATGCTTGTGGAAATGTTTTAAGACGATATGGTTTATTTGAGATTGATAGAAAGAAACCGGTATGTTTTGCTGTTCCGTGGTTTTATGTAAGGGTGGAATGTTGGATTAAAAAATATGGTTTGGAGAATGTTAGTAGGGAGATGTGGTGTGCAAACAGAATGGTGTTGAAAATGTTGGAGAAGAAGGAAGGTCTTGAGTTGATTGGGGGTTTGAATGAAAATGAATGTGTGTTGGTATGGAAAAATGTGTGTAATAAGTATTTGATGAATAGGCAGAAAGATATTAGTTGGATGAGTGTGCATAAGTGTTTGCCAACAAGGGATTTTCAGAGAATGCGTCGTTTAGTGGCTTCAGAAGTGTGTCCTAGAGATGGTTGTTTTCAAAGCGAGAGTGTTATTCATTTGTTTTGGAATTGTGAGTATGCTAGGGATGTTTGGAGAAGTTTGAAAAGGATGATTAAGGGTTTGACTGGAGTGCAGTTTTTTACTTTTAATATGATGATGTATGGTTTGTGTGGAAGTGGTGTGGAAAAGGAGAAAGCAAGATTGATATGGTTGTTGGCATGTTGTGTGAAGGAGGTGTTGTGGGATGTGCGTAATATTTTGATTTTTAAGAAAGAGGTAGTTACTGTAGGTAATTGTGTGGGTATGATCCGTGGGAAGTTGTTTTTGTATTTTTCTTTTGATAGGAGGCGATATGGGGAATTAGATTCTGAAGGCATCTGGAAGACAAAGAAGTGGAAGGATTAAATTATTTAGGTTTTTTTTTTTTTTTCCTCCAGTTTGTTTTTGTCTGTATTTGAAATATGTTTAATTTTATTTTGTGTGATTATTTAAGTTTAATGTTTGCATTTTGATTTTTTTTCTGATGACAAAAATTTGGGTCAATATTTCAGTTTTGTAACAAGAGATTTTTTGTTTGCATTTGTTATTATGATTTTATTTTGTATATATGCATATATGATTATTTTTCTAATAAAAGAATTACGAAATGTACGACTGGGGTTTTGCTGTTTCTCTTGTTCAGAGGGGGATTGCCTGGTATTTTGGGGCTGGACTGTACTGTTAATTCAGGATCAGACTGATATGCTTCAGGAAAGTTATTCTCTGTGAAAGGCACATGTTGAGCAAAAAGAGGCTGCTTCTTGGGTGGTAACTAGCCATAAAACAAGCTATTATGCTGTTGTTCATTCCCAGGTTGAGCGCTTCTCTCTTTTTATTTATACCTTACATATATATCTAAAGATATGGAACTTTCCATACAGAATCTGTCAACAATGATTAGTCACTGTGTTTGTATCTACAAGCTTTTAACAGCCTTATGACCTTAACTATAAGAGATCTATGAGTCTATAAAGAAGCTCACTCCTACAAACTAATACAGATTGCAGTGGATTATCTGTAGCCCAATGCATCAAGCAGATAATACCATTACAGCACTAGTACAACTGCATCATCAGATACCACATTTTATATATAATCAAGTAGAGCTTGCAGAGGCTAATGTACAAATAACCTGTAAGAGGGGCACACATTACAGGAGTTAAAACGTATTATAGTTTGCAAGAATATAACAATCAGCATCAGACTAAAATGTCATCAAATATATATACGCAATATATACACAAATATATATACTTGTACAAATATACGCAGACAAAATACACACAGACACCCATAAACATAAATCCATACACGCAAATAGACAAATACAGACACTGATAAAAAATAACATATACTACAGAGGCGCACAAATAAACACATATACAAAGAAGGCAAATATACTGTGGATTTCTATTTCTTTAAAGCTAATTTATAGTTTTTTTCACTTGCTCCCCTCAAGATTTATTAAATCATGTTTACATTTCTTACTCTTAAGTGTTGGGATGTGTTTACAAGATTTTTAAGAAATTGATTTAACTTATTTCACTGCAAACTGCAATATCCCCTGGCAGTGAAATCGTTAAAAAGTGCTTAGAGACAAAACGGCAGGGTGAGGGAGGTAGTATTACCCTGCTTACGACCTACAACCTTTTTAGATACGCAGAAGCAGTAATTGTAATGTGTGTAGAAGATATAGCAGCAGAAAAAAATTAACTAGCAAGGGGAATACATCTTACGCTCTCAATTGCTTGTGGTCTGCCTGTCAGCACTGAACAGTCTGCTTGAATGTTAAGCTACTGGGGAGATGTTTGCTCTGTATTCAGTGAGGAATCAGAGAGTATAAATAAACTAATCACCTTAGCTGACGCAGGAAAAGTAAAAGCTATGAGAGCAGGCACACACTCAACTTTTCCTCCAAGCTTAGATGTGGGGTTGGCATCTGATAGCTAGACAGGCCCCTCCGCTATGTTTCAAAATAACGTTTTTCTCCCCATACACGGTACAATCTTACCTCCAGAGACAAGAGTTGATGCATCGGTGGGCGGGGTTAAATCTTTTTCCCGGTAGCTTATTCAATTTCTTATAGGACAATGGTATGGTCCATTAGCAGGTCCCTTCTTCCCAGAAGAATGTGCTCGTGGAGAAGAAGAGGGAGGCCAGAGGGGTGGTGAATATACAACGTTAGTGATGAGTATGTGACTATGTGACATCACACTGTGGAGGCGGACCATAGGAGTTACTTAGGCAGGCAAGGCAACGATGCCTGCGAGTCATTAACAGCAGCTTGTTTGAAAACTTACAAGTAACTATGCAGCTGCTCAGGTGTCTGGCTAGCTGCTGTTGAGTGTTTCACCATTGCTCCCTCCTTGCCTGCTCCCTGTCACTGGTTTCACTGAGCACACCGCACCCACTATAGCGCATCCCTGGCTGTGCAGTAGCTTTCCTTGCGCCCCGGGCAGTTGCCCGCATCGCCCACCCCTAGAAATGGCCCTGACAGTAACCATAGAAGTAAAATAGACAAGGGGTATTTACATGCAAACAGCATTGTTTTCTCCACTGAATATTCACTACACAATCTGTAGTATTAAAAAACATTTGGGTGTGTTGAAAGGAGATGATATTCTACAACCTTTAATAAAAGATTGTAAATTTATAGCAAAGAAACCACCTACCCTAGCTTTGAAATTGTCGCCTAGCTTAGTTACTTCAAATCTAACTCAGATATCTACATGGCTTTGAGGCAAGGGTAATTTTAGATCACATCTCACAAATTTTCTAACATTTGATACTATGGACTTTGCAAAAATGTTTTATAGTAATATCACAGGAGAATCCTTTGAGATATTTTTATATGCAATGTGTCTTACTGAGTACATGGTATATTTATTGGATTGCCAATTATGTGGAGCTCAATATGTGGTCCAATCAACCAGAGCCCTCAGATCCCGTGCTAGAGAGCACTTAAGGGATTTTAAAAACTTTAATAAGGATTCTGCAGTGGCCAAGCATTTTAATTCTATACATTTTACAAATGTCCCCCAATTTAAAATAAGGGTTATAGACATAGCCAGGATCCCACAAAGAGGTGGAGATAAGGCTAAGATTCTTGACAAGAAAGAATTATTTTGGATCTATAAACTCAGAACAAAACCCTGATACTTCGTAGAATAAAATGTATATTATCTACTAATATAACAAACTGGGGCAATTCCAATTTCATAACACTGTCTTTATAATAAACTCATAATAAGATTATAAAGATCTTTTATTGGGGATTGTAAGAAGATCAGAGCTTTATATAGAGGCACTATTCTTATATCTCTTTCAATATTAATATAGCAGCACCAATTGTATAAGGCATTTCATGTAACATTGTTTCAAAAAAATGAGTCTTGATACTGTAATAATCCTGTTTTTTTCAGCATGCAGTACTTATTAAGTTTGCATAACACTGTGAAGCAATGTAACATATTATCAATATGAATAGCTTAGGTATATTACTTAACTGATGCCTGGTACTTTTGCGCTGTTTTTGTTCCAATAATATTTGAGTTTGTTTTTTTCTATTACAAGTATTTACTATTAGTAATATTTTTTTTTTATCTTCTTATGTAGCCATATTGTCACTTTCTACAAGTATTGACTAAATGTTTTTATTTGCCCACTACATTGTGAGGGCGTTACAACCGCGACTTTGATGAATGTCTATACGACAGTGGCTGCTGTTGACGTCAGTTTTGACTCACGGTTTGATTGTTTGTCTAGCGTTCAACTGTAGTGGCGCTTTTACTTGTGCTCAAAGTCTATGAGTAAGCGCCTCACGGCATGAAAGGCGTAAGACAGTTGAGCCCTCTTCATCGTGTCTGTGTATCTTTTTTATTGTTGGAATAAAGATGTCTGTTTTTTTGCTGTTGCTCAGTAGTGTTTTTTCTTTGCTTTCACTACTGACGTGTGGTCTGTCCACCGCTTTGCTACCGGCTCCACTCCACCTCGTTTTGGCTTGACCTGTTTCTCACACTCACAGAGGTTCTCTTGTAGCGGTATTCATCTCTTTTTAAGGTATATTCAGTGACTCTCGTGTGGCAAAGTGACCATGTCATGGTTAACCCTATGCCAGATCTTAGTATCTTCCCTGGGGTTTCCATCCACTGTGATACAAAAAGAGAAAAACAATCCCATAGCCCCAAAACAAGGCCCCATGGAATAGACAAATATGTCCCACATGTGTCCTTCAAGAACTACAGACTCTACCAAATTTGTGCCCCACAATTTTCAGTCAACAGTCCCTTTGCAAACATGCTTCAACACCACTCCACTTCACCAAAGAATCTGCTACTTGGTCTCTGGAAAGGCTCATATCCTGCTCAGTGGAGTCCAGCTGCTCCACCCCAGGCAGTAACAGAAAACTATGTAACCTCTTACTCTCTCATGCACCCCACAGATGAGATGCCTACTGCATCATTCTTTCCTGCAAATCACTGTAGCGGGAAACTAATCTCTACTCCTTTGTAAGTACCTCCAGAATCTCCAGTTCGTTACGTTTGCCATCAGTATGGGATTCCTCCTGTTTACAAGAGTCTGCTGGTCATTGACTGGCAAAGATCTCACTTTGTTCCCCTATGCATATCTCCATATCTTGTCCACATTGCAGTAAGTAACATGCTGGAGAGTTCACTTCCACCAGTCCTTTCACAGACTCTAAATTCAAAGTCCTCCAACATTGCCTTCAGCATTATGTAGAGCTCCTCCATATTCGTACTTAGTATAGGTAAGGTAACTGCTTATACGAGTACAATATACAATATACAGACAGTTTTAAGATGGTATAACAAAACAGGCTTTAAGCAATGGTAGAACAAAATACTCCCCTTAAAGTACAACTGCTGCCTTCCCTCAGTCTCTCCCAATGACACTGGGAGTAGGATATGGATTTGGAAGTAGGTGGGGCAGGTTTAGGGGGTTTAAGCCTTTTATTCACTCTAGAGAAAAATGCATTGTAGCGTTGAAACGTGTTGAGCTGTTTTATATTAAACACTGTTCCTAAGACCTAAGGACTTTTGTTTTTTCCTTTTTTGACATCGCTGACACCAGAAATTTATACTTGTGAGTATACTACACGTATACACCTGAATTTTGTGTATATACATCATGGAAGTTTTCTACTCCTAGTGCACCTGTGAAATTCTACTACCTCAAGGGTCGTGAGGATCCTATTTGCAAAGAAAGAATCCCTTAAACCTGCTCCACCTACTACCGAATTCACAACTGCTTTCAAGAGAAATGTACAACTCACACTCGGCGTTAAGATACGGCAGTGACCTGAAGGTATTCTGCTGGGGGGGGGTCAGTGGAACCCCTAAACCGCCGTCCCCCCACATCGCAATCACTAATAAAATGTATTACCCCTAAACCGCCATCCCCCCACAACACAAAGTACATAATAAAACCTAATAACCCCTAAACCGCCATCCCCCTACAACACAAAGTACATAATAAACCAAATAACCCCTAAACCGCCATCCCCCACAACGCAAAGTACATAATAAACCTAATAACCCCTAAATCACCATCCCCCACAATGCAAAGTACATAATAAACCTAATAACCCCTAAACTGCCATGCCCCACAACGCAAAGTACCTAATAAACCTAATAACCCCTAAACCGCCATCCCCTCACAACGCAAAGTACATAATAGACTTAATAACCCCTAAAACCCAATCCCCCCACAAAGCAAAGTACATAATAAACCTATTAACCCCTAAACCATCACCCCCCACAAATTATTAAAAGTGGGGCGATGGCGGTTTAAGGGTTATTAGGTTTATTATGTATTTTGCGTTGTGGAGGGATGGTGGTTTAGGGGTTTTGAATGGCGTTTTGACTTGTCGGTTTATTATTTTCTTTCATGGTCGATTTTTACGTGTGGATTCAACATTTTAAAAAAACTACTCTTTATTTTTAACTTACACGTGCAATATACTGGTAACTGGAGACACCAGAAATAGGGTAGTTGCGCATATTTCTGAACCTCGCCAGTTTTATCCGGCTTACTCCAGTATATAATTTGACGGTGTGTGTTATGTGATTTACCCGATGTGCAAGGTCAACTTACGAGCGACGTGGTTTTCAGCAGTTGCGCTGAAAAATACGCAACATATGTGATCATGCCCAAAATATATATATTTCAGTACAGACTGATTTTAGACAGCAAAATCTTCAAAGCTGGAGCAGCAAACAAAACTGCGACCAATTATGGCCACCACCCGGAAGTTCCCTGTGTTTTCTTTTTATTATAAATCTTATCATCCTAATTTTTTAATGTTCTTTGTTTTATTACATTGCTCTATTTATCTGTATTGCTAATTCAAAACTATCTACTGTATTATTTAACTATCATGTTTAATTAATTCTTTTCTTTTTCATATGTTTTGTTTTTAGAGAGAGAAGAAAAATACAATTATTGTACAACAATATGACCAACAAAGGGAAAACAGAAATAAAACAAACCTAGCAAATAGAGGTGTTAGTCTACTGAACATCAGTCATCTTATGGTCATTTCTTCTTCAGTTTTAAGCAGTGCAGTGGTATGTACCCATCTGATCTTGCTGTTTTGTATTGTTGCTGAACAGTTGTGCAGAATAAGTTTTTTTCTTGAAGCACAGTGTACTGCACACACATACAGCAAATTTTTTCACTCTTGGGACCAGGTAATTATATCATTTTCTTTATTTTTGTGTTGAACAGGTTTAGCTTATAGGTATATAGCAGTAGGGCATAGCTGTGTGACTAACTGCACAGTTTGCTGCAAATATGTTTGCACTCTGGGGACCAAGAAATTATATTTTTTCTTTAGTGTTAAAGAGTTGAAAAGTTTGATGCTTAAATGAATAATAGCAGTGTGATATTTGTAGTTATTTATATAATAGGCCAGCTGCCTTGGTCAAAGAAAAAAATGTAGTTTCACCCTTTCACCTGCACTAATAGGAGAATTAATGCGGCAGATCCCAGAGCTTACGTTAAAGGAGAAAAGGAGATTGCATCTTCTCAAGTGTGCTAACCCGACATGAAAATATGAATATTTAACATTCCAATGTTCTCCACATAGCAGAATGTGTTTTATGTATTCATAAATACATATTTCTACATATATCTAAATGTTTTTTTGGTGAAAAAAATAAATAAATATATAATTATTTATACTGTATATAAAAAAACACAAAAGAGAGGAGCTCAACTGGGAATGGATGGAATGGATGGTGCCCAATGGCCCACTCTATGGGATGGTCCCCACCCAGCCTCTTTCTGCTCAATCTGTGCTTTTCACAGATGAGAAATTTCCTGTATTATATTAGTCTGATCCCATCCAAAAGGACAGTCCAGCCCCAAAATACCAGCCAATTCTCATCTGAACAAAGGATTTGTACAGCCAACCCCATACGTACGTTTTAGCCTATATGGGCCTCGTCAGTGGAGGTGCAACAATATCCCTCTATGCACAGTAAGCAAGGGGTCCACTACTGGTTCCCCCCATTAACCTTAAGGAGACTAAAAACACAAAAGAGAGGCGCTCAACTGGGAATGGATGGATTGTCAGTATATAACAGGGTTAGAAATATAATTTATTTATTATTATTCTTTAAAATAACCTCCAATTAAAATGTATATCTGAAACAATTGAAATTAATATTTATTCCTAAATTCTAGAGATTAGTTAAATTTATAAACACATTGAAATATATTAAGTAGAGACTAGCGTATGAATCAATTATACACGTTTATTCCGTTATAATATTCTTTACAAAATAAACCAAACATATATCTCTAAAATGAACCTTACTTACAATAAACACCACGCAAGAGAATCCCAGCTCAGTCTATATTTATCCAGCTTAGTTCACTCTCAGAATGTGGACTATTAGCTTAACAATGCTTAGTTAAACAATATAACAAAATACTTTAACATCCAATCGATATGCCAATTTATCTGAGCTGAAATAACCTCTTATCTAGCCACCATACAACAAGTTTTAAAATATATCACAATAGCTACAAATTACTTAATACACCAGAGACATTTAACTGCAATAATAAACCTGACTTAAAGATATAAAATACAGAAAACCTTTTTCTAGCAAGTAAAATTATTTAGCATTAATGTGATTAGTTAAAACTACACAGGACTATGGATATAAATTTAAAATACCAATTGTGCTCTTTAAATTACCAGCTGCAATCTAACTGTAGCAACAAAATACCTTTGATTTAAATATAAAAGTATGAAACAACCTTTTATACGTTACAAGATCACCAGTTTGAGAATTCAGTTAATATTCAAATATGTTTATCGTCATATGTCTTGGGGGAATTATGCACATTTGTAAGAGAATTAATCTTGATAGTCTCTTATCCACAAAGAGTGTCCCAACGTATTTGTCTTATAGAAAACTGTGTTTGCACATTGGTCTCTTCAGCCAAGTTCTTTTTTTCTGTGTGCAGTCAGTTTTTTTGTCTGAGACCAAACTCCTCCCCATTTCTTAATCATTTGATAGATTTGGATACGCTCTTTTCTCTGATTGGCTACTGGGAAATGCCATTTTTAACAGCCAAATATTTTTTGGTTGTAATACTGGATTTAGGCCATCAGGGGCAGCAGACAAAGACAAACATTTTCATTTTCAACACTGCTAACAGCTTAATATCGGCTAGATTACGAGTCTTGCGTTAGCCTTAAAAAGCAGCGTTGCCCGGTCCCAACGCTGCTTTTTAACGCCCGCTGGTATTACGATTCTTGAATATACAGGTGTACCGCTCACTTTTTTGGCCAGACTCGGAAATACCGCAAATCCACTTATGTCAATTGCGTATCCTATATTTTCAATGGGACTTGCATAGCGCCAGTATTACGAGTCTGACCAAAAGTGAGCGGTAAACCCTCTCCTGTCAAGCCTGGTACCGCATTTTAAAGTCACAATGCCGTAGCATAAAACTCTTAACTAAAGTGCTAAAAAGTACACTAACACCCCTAAACTACCTATTAACCCCTAAACCGAGGCCCCCCCACATCGCAAAACACTAAAATAAAATTTTTAACCCTAATCTGCCGAACCGGACATCGCCGCCACTATAATAAATATATAAACCCCTAAACCGCCGCACTCCTGCATCGCAAACATTAGTTAAATATTTTTAACCCCTAATCTGCCAGCCCTAACATTGCCGCCACCACCTACCTACATTTATTAACCCCTAATCTGCCGCCCCTTATGTCGCCGCCACTATAATAAAGTTATTAACCCCTAAACCTAAGTCTAACCCTAACCCTAACACCCCCTAACTTAAATATAATTTAAATAAATCTAAATAAAATTACTACAATTAACTAAATTATTCATTTTTAAAACTAAATACTTACCTATAAAATAAACCCTAAGCTAGCTACAATATAACTAATAGTTACATTGTATCTAGCTTAGGGTTTATTTTTATTTTACAGGCAACTTTGTATTTATTTTAACTATGTATTATATATATGTATTTTAACTATGTACAATAGTTATTAAATAGTTATTAACTATTTAATAACTACCTAGTTAAAATAAATACAAAAGTACCTGTAAAATAAAACCTAACCTAAGTTACAATTACACCTAACACTACACTATAATTAAATTAATTACCTAAATTAAATACAATTAATTACAATTAAATAAAATTATCTAAAGTACAAAAACCCCCAATAAATTACAGAAAATAATAAAATAATTACAAGATTTTTAAACTAATTGCACCTAATCTAATCCCCCTAACAAAATAATAAAGCCCCCCAAAATAAAAAAGCCCTACCCTACACTAAATTACAAATAGCCCTTTAAAGGGCCTTTTGTGGGGCATTGCCCCAAAGTAATCAGCTCTTTTACCTGTAAAAAAAAGTACAATCCCCCCCCCAACATTAAAACCCACCACCCACAAAAACAACCCTACTCTAAAACCCACCCAATTCCCTCTTAAAAATAATAACACTAACCCCCTGAAGATCACCCTACGTCTTCACCCAACCGGGCAGAAGTCCTCAACGAAGCCAGGAGAAGTCTTCATCCAACCGGGCAGAAGTGGTCCTCCAGACTGGCAGAAGTCTTCATTAGTGATGTCGTGAATTGTTCGCCGGCGAATAGTTCCCGGCGAACATAGCTTGTTCGGGTTTGCCGCGGCGGGCGAACATATGCAATGTTCGATCCGCCCCCTATTAGTCATCATTGAGTAAACTTTGACCCTGTATCTCACAGTCTGCAGACACATTCCAGCCAATCAGCAGCAGACATTCCCTCCCAGACCCTCCCAGCTCCTGGAAAACAGCCATTTTAGATTCATTCGGAAGCTGCATTCTTAGTGAGAGGAGGGACAGTGTAGCTGCTGGTGATTTTATAGGCAAATTGATAGCTAGGCTAGTGTATTTAGTATCCACTACAGTCCTGAAGGACTCATCTGATCTCTGCTGTAAGGACAGCACCCCAAAAAGCCCTTTTTAGGGCTAGAACATAATTTTTTTTCCTGTGTAATCTAATTGCAGTTGCTTGCCTGCCAAGCCACTTGCCCAGTGCCACCACTCATATCTGGTGTAACAGTAGTGTAAATAATTAAAAAAAAAAAAAAACTTTTTTGACTGTGAAACATAAGTCTGCTAGTGTAATCTAATTGCAGTTGCCTGCCTGCCAGCGTGTGTGCCAGGCCCACTTGCCCAGTGCCACCACTCATATCTGGTGTAACAGTAGTGTAAATAATTTAAAAAGAAAAAACTTTTTTGACTGTGAAACATCAGTCTGCTAGTGTAATCTAATTGCAGTTGCCTGCCTGCTAGCGTGTGTGCCAGGCCCACTTGCCCAGTGCCACCACTCATATCTGGTGTAACAGTAGTGTAAATAATTTAAAAAAAAAACTTTTTTGACTGTAAAACATCAGTCTGCTAGTGTAATCTAATTGCAGTTGCCTGCCTGCCAGCGTGTGTGCCAGGCCCACTTGCCCAGTGCCCCCACTCATATCTGGTATAACAGTAGTGTAAATAAAAAATTTTTAAAATCGTTTTTGACTGTGAAACATCAGTCTGCTAGTGTAATCTAATTGCAGTTGCCTGCCTGCCAGCGTGTGTGCCAGGCTCACTTGCCCAGTGACACCACTCATATCTGGTGTAACAGTAGTGTAAATTTAAAAAAAAAAACTTTTTTGACTGTGAAACATCAGTCTGCTTGTGTAATCTAATTGCAGTTGCCTGGCTGCCAGCGTGTGTGCCAGGCCCACTTGCCCAGTGCCACCACTCATATCTGGTGTAACAATAGTGTAAATTTAAAAAAAAAAACTTTTTTGACTGTGAAACATCAGTCTGCTTGTGTAATCTAATTGCAGTTGCCTGCCAGCGTGTGTGCCAGGCCCACTTGCCCAGTGCCACCACTCATATCTGGTGTAACAGTAGTGTAAATAATTTAAAAAAAAAACTTTTTGGACTGTGAAACATCAGTCTGCTAGTGTAATCTAATTGCAGTTGCCTGCCTGCCAGCATGTGTGCCAGGCCCACTTGCCCAGTGCCACCACTCATATCTGGTGTAACAGTAGTGTAAATAATTTAAAAAAAACAAAACTTTTTGGACTGTGAAACATCAGTCTGCTAGTGAAATCTAATTGCAGTTGCCTGCCAGCATGTGTGCCAGGCCCACTTGCCCAGTGCCACCACTCAAATCTGGTGTAACAGTAGTGTAAATAATTTAAAAAAACAAAACTTTTTTGACTGTGAAACATCAGTCTGCTAGTGTAACTTTTTTGACTCTGAAACATCAGTCAGCTAGTGTAATCTAATTGCAGTTGCCTGTCTGCTAGCGTGTGTGCCAGGCCCACTTACCCAGTGCCACCACTCATATCTGGTGTAACAGTAGTGTAAATAATTTAAAAAAACAAAACTTTTTTGACTGTGAAACATCAGTCTGCTAGTGTAACTTTTTGGACTGTGAAACATCAGTCTGCTTGTGTAATCTAATTGCAGTTGCCTGCCTGCCAGCGTGTGTGCCAGGCTCACAGCGTATACTGTGCCCACTTGCCCAGTGCCACCACTCATATCTGGTGTAACAGTAGTGTAAGTGTACATTTAAAAAAATAAAAACTTTTTGTACTGTCAAACATCAGTCTGCTTTTTTGTGTCAGGCTCACAGCTTATACTGGGCCCACTTGCCCAGTGCCACCACTCATATCTTGTGTAATAGTAGTGTAAGTGTACATTTAAAAAAATAAAAACTTTTTGGACTGTGAAACATCAGTCTGCCTTTTTGTGTCAGGCTCACAGTGTATACTGTGCCCACTTGCCCAGTGCCACCACTCATATCTTGTTTAATAGTAGTGTAAGTGTACATTTAAAAAAATAAAAACTTTTTGGACTGTGAAACATCAGTCTGCTTTTTTGTGTCAGGCTCACAGCGTATACTGTGCCCACTTGCCCAGTGCCACCACTCATATCTTGTTTAATAGTAGTGTAAGTGTACATTTAAAAAAAACAAAACTTTTGGGATTGTGAAACATCAGTCTGCTTTTTTGTTTCAGGCTCACAGCGTATACTGTGCCCACTTGCCCAGTGCCACCATTCATATCTTGTTTAATAGTAGTGTAAGTGTACATTTAAAAAAAAAAAACTTTTGGGATTGTGAAACATCAGTCTGCTTTTTTGTGTCAGGCTCACAGCGTATACTGTGCCCACTTGCCCAGTGCCACCACTCATATCTTGTTTAATAGTAGTGTAAGTGTACATTTAAAAAAAAAAAAACTTTTTGGACTGTGAAACATCAGTCTGCTTTTTTGTTTCAGGCTCACAGCGTATACTGTGCCCACTTGCCCAGTGCTACCACTCATATCTTGTTTAATAGTAGTGTAAGTGTACAATTAAAAAAAATGACAGGCAGAGGCAGGCCACCCCGCAGGTGCCGCCGTGGTCATGGTGCTGTGATTCCCTTTGGCCATAGAATAATGCCCAGTGTTCAGAGGCCACGTCCCATGAACTCGAAAAATCCTGAGGAAATGGTTGACTTTTTAACACAGGACATCCAATCTTCTATAGCTTCCGCTCCGAACCTTGACGCACCATCCTCCTCCAGCTTATCTTCGGGCACCTCTCAAGTTACCACTCACCCGCCTGCCGCCGCCACCAACACTAGCACCACAGCCGCTTCACTTGATGTGTCAGAGGAGTTATTTACACATCAGTTGGAAGAAATGAGTGATGCGCAACCATCATTGACAGAGGATGTAGATAACAGTGATATGTCTCAGTCAGGCAGCATTACAGACATGGATGTACGGTGTGATGATGATGATGATGTTGTACCCGCTGCTGCTTCCTTTGTTGATTTGTCAGATACAAGTGAAGCGGTTGATGATGATGATGCGTCCGTGGATGTCACGTGGGTGCCCGCTAGAAGAGAAGAAGAACAGGGGGAAAGTTCAGATGGGGAGACAGAGAGGAGGAGGAGGAGACGAGTTGGAAGCAGGGGGAGGTCGTCGCAAGGAGCTAGTGGCACAGTCAGACAGCATGCATCGGCACCCGGGGTCAGCCAGACAGCACGCCAATCAACGCATGCTGTTGCCATCACCAGAATGCCGTCATCGCAGAGCTCAGCAGTGTGGCATTTTTTTTGTGTGTCTGCCTCTGACAACAGTGATGCCATTTGCAACCTGTGCCAAAAGAAACTGAGTCGTGGGAAGTCCAACACCCACCTAGGTACAACTGCTTTGCAAAGGCACATGATCGCACATCACAAACGCCGATGGGATCAACACATGAGAAGAAGCAGCACACAAACTCAAAGCCGCCATCCTCCTCCTGGTCCAGCATCTTCAGCCACATCAACCACTGCTGTCCTCCTTGCCCCCTCTCAACCATCCGCCACTCCATCTCTCTTACGGAGCAGTTCCTGCTCATCTGCCCACAGTCAGGTGTCTGTCAAGGACATGTTTGAGCGTAAGAAGCCAATGTCACAAAGTCACCCCCTTGCCCGGCGTCTGACAGCTGGCTTGTCTGAACTCTTAGCCCGCCAGCTTTTACCATACAAGCTGGTGGAGTCTGAGGCATTCAAAAAATTTGTAGCTATTGGGACACCGCAGTGGAAGGTACCCGGCTGAAATTTCTTTTCACAAAAGGCAATTCCCAACCTGTACTCGATTGTGCGAAAGGAAGTAATGGCATGTCTGGCACACAGTGTTGGGGCAAGGGTCCATATGACCACTGATAGCTGGTCTGCAAAGCATGGTCAGGGCAGGTATATCACCTACACTGCGCATTGGGTAAACCTGCTGACGGCTGCCAAGCATGGAATGCGTGGCTCTGCAGAGGAGGAGTTGGTGACACCGCCACAACTTGCAGGCAAGCCTGCTGCCACCTCCTCTACTCCTCCTACTCCATCCTCTTCCATAACCTCCTCGGCTGAGTCCTCTTCTGCTGCTGCGTCTTGCTCCACATGAACGGCACCCCCCCAGCTCCGCAGGTACTAGTCCACATCCCGGATATGGCAGTGTCATGCCGTCTTGGGGTTGACTTGCCTGAAAGCAGAGAGTCACACCGGACCAGCACTCCTGTCCACCCTGAACGCACAGGTGGATCAGAGGCTGACTCCGCACCAACTGGAGATTGGCAAAGTGGTTTCTGACAACGGAAGTAATTTGGTGGCGGCATTGAAATTGGGCAACTTGACACATGTGCCGTGCATGGCACATGTGTGTAATCTGATCGTACAACGCTTTGTGCATAAGTACCCAGGCTTACAGGACATCCTGAAGCAGGCCAGGAAGGTGTGTGGCCATTTCAGGCGTTCCTACATGGCCATGGCGCACTTCCGATATCCAGCGGCGAAACAACATGCCAGTGAGGCGCTTGATTTGTGACAGACCGACATGTTGGAATTCAACACTCCTAATGTTCGACCGCCTGCTCCAACAAGAAAAAGCCGTTAACGAGTATTTGTATGACTGGGGTGCTAGGACAGCCTCTGCGGAGCTGGGAATTTTTTTGCCAAGTTACTGGGCGCTCATGCGCAATGCCTGGAGGCTCATGCTTCCTTTTGAGGAGGTGACAAACCTAGTCAGTCGCACCAAAGGCACCATCAGCGACATCATACCATTTGTTTTCTTCCTGGAGCGTGCCCTGCGAAGAGTGCTGGATCAGGCCGTAGATGAGCATGAAGAGGAAGAGTTGTGGTCACCATCACCACCAGAAACAGCCTTATCAGCATCGCTTGCTGGACCAGCGGCAACGCTGGAAGAGGATTGTGAGGAAGAGGAGTCAGAGGAGGAATGTGGCTTTGAGGAGGAAGACCAACCAAAAAAGGCATCCCAGGGTGCTCGTTGTCACCTACCTGGTACCTGTGGTGTTGTACGTGGCTGGGGGGAATAAGATACCTTCAGTGACATCACTGTGGACGAGGAACGGGACATGAGTAGCTCGACATCCAACCTTGTGCAAATGGGGTCTTTCATGCTGTCGTGCCTGTTGAGAGACCTTCTTATAAAAAAGCTGAAGGAGAACGACCTGTACTGGGTGTCCACACTACTAGACCCCCGGAATAAGCATAAAGTGCCAGAAATGTTACCAAATTACCACAAGTCGGAAAAGATGCAGCATTTCCAAAATAAATTAAAAAGTATGCTTTACACAGCGTATAAGGGTGATGTCACAGCACAACGTGAATCTAACAGGGGAAGAGCTGAAAGTAATCCTCCGACTCCCACGACCACGCCGGCAAGGACAGGACGCTTTACAGATGTGTTGTTGATGGAGGACATGCAGAGCTTTTTAACTCCTATGCATCGCCACAGCCCTTCGGGGTCCACCCTCAGAGAACGACTCGACCGACAGGTAGCAGACTACCTCACCTTAACTGCAGATCTCGACACTCTGAGGAGCGATGAACCCCTTGACTACTGGGTGTGCAGGCTTGACCTGTGGCCTGAGCTATCCCAATTTGCAATAGAACTTCTGGCCTGCCACCCTTCAAGTGTCCTGTCAGAAAGGACCTTCAGTGCAGCAGGAGGTATTGTCACTGAGAAGAGAAGTCGCCTAGGTCAAAAAAGTCTTGATTACCTCACCTTTATTAAGATGAATGAGGGATGGATCCCGAAGGGACTGACATTGGGAGATACATTCAAGTAAAAAAGGCCTGATGAGATGAGCTGCCTTGGGCTAAAAATGGTCCACACGCTGCTGTATTTTATCTTCTAATGCCGGAAGACTTGCGTGATTTATACGCCTCCAACTAGGGTTCAAGCCGCAATGTTTTAGGGCACTTTCTGCCTGGGAAACAAACATCAATTTTTCTGGCCGCTGCTACAGCAGCGGCTGCAACAATGCCTAATTTTTCAGGCATGTGTACATGCCAAATTTTTCTGGCCTCTGGTGCTACACTGTGGCTTCAAAAACCACACCACTCATATCTGGTGGCACAGTAGATTGCACGCGCAGTGCCCCAAATTTGAAGTAGGAGGACCGACCAAGCATCTTTTTCCATCTCCCGGTTCCTAAAATCCATGCCATATACACGTCCCCTGATAGGGGACGTAACAGGGATTAAACTGATCAGAATAGTACTACTTAACACACCACTCATATCTGGTGGCACAGTAGATTGCACGCGCAGTGCCCCAAATTTGAAGTAGGAGGACCGACCAAGCATCTTTTTCCATCTCCCGGTTCCTAAAATCCATGCCATATACACGTCCCCTGGCACCGCAACTGCCTCTGGTAACCTTAACATGGGTCACAGCCGCATGTCTTGTAATTCTCTGTCTGGGACATTATCTATCTATCTATCAAATCTATCTATTTATCTATCAAATCTAGCTATCTATCTATCTATCTATCTATCTATCGTATCTATCAAATGTATATTGCATCTATTAATCTATCTATCAAATCTATCTATCTCGTGGCCGGACTGTTTTGTGACAGCCACTTGTGTTTCGGCCAAATGTCCGTCGGCCAAATGTTCATCGGCCAAATGTCCGTCGGCTAAAAGTCCGGCCACGATTGCACGAGCAGTGCCCCAAATTTGAAGTAGGAGGACCGACCAAGCATCTTTTTCCATCTCCCGGTTTCTAAAATCCATGCCATATACACATCCCCTGGTGCCGCAACTGCCTCTGATAACCTTACCATGGGTCCCAGACCGCACGTCTTGTAATTCTCTGTCTGGGAAATTATCTATCTATCAAATCTATCTATTTATCTATCAAATCTATCTATCTATCTATCCATCTATCTATCTATCTATCTATCTATCGTATCTATCAAATGTATATTCCATCTATTGATCTATCTGTCTAATCTATGTATCTATCTATCTATCAAATCTATCTATCTCGTGGCCGGACTGTTTTGTGACAGCCACTTGTGTTTCGGCCAAATGTCCGTTGGACAAATGTCGTCGGACAAATGTCCGTCGGCTAAAAGTCCGGCCACGATTGCACGCGCAGTGCCCCAAATTTGAAGTAGGAGGACCGACCAAGCATCTTTTTCCATCTCCCGGTTCCTAAAATCCATGCCATATACACGTCCCCCGATAGGGGGCGTAACAGGTATTAAACTGATCAGAATAGTACTACTTAACACACCACTCATATCTGGTGGCACAGTAGATTGCACACGCAGTGCCCCAAATTTGAAGTAGGAGGACCGACCAAGCATCTTTTTCCATCTCCCGGTTCCTAAAATCCATGCCATATACACGTCCCCTGGCGCCGCAACTGCCTCTGGGAACCTTACCATGGGTCCCAGACCGCACGTCTTGTAATTCTCTGTCTGGGAAATTATCTATCTATCAAATCTATCTATCTATCTATCTATCTATCGTATCTATCAAATGTATATTGCATCTATTGATCTATCTATCTAATCTATGTATCTATCTATCAAATCTATCTATCTCGTGGCCGGACTGTTTTGTGACAGCCACTTGTGTTTCGGCCAAATGTCCGTCGGCTAAAAGTACGGCCACGATTGCACACGCAGTGCCCCAAATTTGAAGTAGGAGGACCGACCAAGCATCTTTTTCCATCTCCCGGTTCCTAAAATCCATGCCATATACACGTCCCCCAATAAGGGGAGTAACAGGTATTAAACTGATCAGAATAGTACTACTTAACACACCACTCATATCTGGTGGCACAGTAGATTGCACGCGCAGTGCCCCAAATTTGTCTGTTGGACAAATGTCCGTCGGACAAATGTCCGTCGGCTAAAAGTCCGGCCACGATTCCACGCGCAGTGCCCCAAATTTGAAGTAGGAGGACCGACCAAGCATCTTTTTCCATCTCCCGGTTCCTAAAATCTATGCCATATACACGTCCCCCGATAGGGGGAGTAACAGGTATTAAACTGATCAGATTAGTACTACTTAACACACCACTCATATCTGGTGACACAGTAGATTGCACGCGCAGTGCCCCAAATTTGAAGTAGGAGGACCGACCAAGCATCTTTTTACATCTCCCGGTTCCTAAAATCCATGCCATATACACGTCCCCTGGCGCTGCAACTGCCTCTGGGAACCTTACCATGGGTCCCAGCCCGCACGTCTTATAATTCTCTGTCTGGGAAATTAGCTATCTATCAAATCTATCTATTTATCTATCAAATCTATCTATCTATCTATCTATCTATCTATCTATCTATCTATCGTATCTATCAAATGTATATTGCATCTATTGATCTATCTATCTAATCTATGTATCTATCTATCAAATCTATCTATCTCGTGACCGGACTGTTTTGTGACAGCCACTTGTGTTTCGGCTAAATGTCCATCGGACAAATGTCCATCGGCCAAATGTCCGTTGGCTAAAAGTCCGGCCACGATTGCACGCGTAGTGCCCCAAATTTGAAGTAGGAGGACCGACCAAGCATCTTTTTCCATCTCCCGGTTCCTAAAATCCATGCCATATACACGTCCCCCGATAGGGGGAGTAACAGGTATTAAACTGATCAGAATAGTACTACTTAACACACCACTCATATCTGGTGGCACAGTAGATTGCACGCGCAGTGCCCCAAATTTGAAGTAGGAGGAACGACCAAGCATCTTTTTCCATCTCCCGGTTCCTAAAATCCATGCCATTTACACGTCCCCTGGCGCCACAACTGCCTCTGGGAACCTTACCATGGGTCTCAGACCGCACGTCTTGTAATTCTCTGTCTGGGAAATAATCTATCTATCAAATCTATCTATTTATCTATTAAATCTATCTATCTATCTATCGTATCTATCAAATGTGTATTGCATCTCTTGATCTATCTATCTAATCTATATATCTATCAAATTTATCTATCTATCTCGTGGCCGGACTGTTTTGTGACAGCCACTTGTGTTTCGGCCAAATGTCCGTCGGACAAATGTCCGTTGGCTAAAAGTCCGGCCACGATTGCACGCGTAGTGCCCCAAATTTGAAGTAGGAGGACCGACCAAGCATCTTTTTCCATCTCCCGGTTCCTAAAATCCATGCCATATACACGTCCCCCGATAGGGGGAGTAACAGGTATTAAACTGATCAGAATAGTACTACTTAACACACCACTCATATCTGGTGGCACAGTAGATTGCACGCGCAGTGCCCTAAATTTGAAGTAGGAGGACCGACCAAGCATCTTTTTCCATCTCCCGGTTCCTAAAATCCATGCCATATACACGTCCCCTGGCGCCACAACTGCCTCTGGGAACCTTACCATGGGTCCCAGACCGCACGTCTTGTAATTCTCTGTCTGGGAAATTATCTATCTATCTATCAAATCTATCTATTTATCTTTCAAATCTATCTATCTATCTATCGTATCTAACAAATGTATATTGCATATATTGATCTATCTATCTAATCTATGTATCTATCTATCAAATCTATCTATCTCGTGGCCGGACTGTTTTGGCCAAATGTCCGTCGGCCAAATGTCCGTCTGCCAAATGTCCGTCGGCTAAAAGTCCGGCCACAATTGCACGCGCAGTGCCCCAAATTTTAAGTAGGAGGACCGACCAAGCATCTTTTTCCATCTCCCGGTTCCTAAAATCCATGCCATATACACGTCCCCTGGCGCCGCAACTGCCTCTGGGAACCTTACCATGGGTCCCAGCCCGCACGTCTTGTAATTCTTTGTCTGGGAAATTATCTATCTATCTATCTATCTATCTATCTATCAAATGTATATTGCATCTATTGATCTATCTATCTAATCTATGTATCTATCAAATCTATCTATCTCGTGGTTGTGCAAATGGACTGTTTGCGGTTGTTTGTGGTGCGTTTAACGGGGAGTTTAGTCTGTCACTGTGAAGCAGGCGTAACCCTTTCACTACCTGATCGATTCCACATCACACCTGATGTTTTAAAGCACGTTATTCCAAACAATTTAGGAATGTTAGGTGATTTATGCCCTTTATGGCTTAAAACCAGACTCTCCATCAACTATGTCATTTTCCGTGGGAGTTTTGCCATGGATCCCCCTCCGGCATGCCACAGTCCAGGTGTTTGTCCCCTTGAAACAACTTTTCCATCACTATTGTGGCCAGAAAGAGTGCCTGTGGGTTTTAAATTCGCCTGCCTATTGAAGTCATCGGCGGTTCACCCGGTTCGCCTGTTCACGAACAGTTGCGGATGTCAAGCTTGATAAAGGGGCAGGAGCCCCGAAACGTTGCTCTGTAATATAGGCACTGTTGCCATTTTTTGAGTGCCACCGGTGTGTTGCTTCATACTATAAAATTTGTTATTAACCCCTAATCTGCCGTCCCTAACATCGCCGCCACCTACCTACAATTATTAACCCCTAATCTGCCGCCCCCAACATCGCCGCTACTATATTAAATGTATTAACCCCTAAACCTAAGTTTAACCCTAACCCTAACATCCCCTAACTTAAATCTATTTTTAATAAATCTAAATAAAAATTCCTATCATTAACTAAATTATTCCTATTTAAAACTAAATACTTACCTGTAAAATAAACCCTAAGATAGCTACAATATAACTAATAGTTACATTGTAGCTATTTTAGGATTTATTTTTATTTTACAGGCAACTTTGTATTTATTTTTACTAGGCACAATAGTTATTAAATAGTTATTAACTATTTAATAACTACCTAGATAAAATAAATACAAATATACCTGTAAAATAAACCCTAACCTAAATTACAATTACACCTAACACTACTCTATAATTAAATTAATTACCTAAACTTCCTACAATTAAATACAATTAAATTAAATAAAATAAATTACGAAAAAAACCCACTAAATTACAGAAAATAAAAAAGAAATTACAAGATTTTAAACTAATTACACCTAATCTAATCCCCCTAATAAAATAAAAAAGCCCACAAAAATAATAAAATTCCCTACCCTACACTAAATTACAAATCTGAGGAAGCGTAATGTGAAACGCGCGTCAGGGGCACGAACACGGGGTTATTGAACCTCTAATTTTTAATTTGCTGACTCAGTCATAGCACTCTTGATACATCCATAATATCTATAGACAGTTAAAAGTAATCAGGTCTCCGCTATAGAAGAGACCTTTTGGTAGCTTAGTCCTTATTTACGATCTAACTTGGTGTTTGTTTGTAATGGGATATTTCTAAGCATTTCTGTGGTAACTCTCCTGCCGATAGTAGGGGTCAGATTTCTAAACTCATAAACTTACGTTATTAAAGCAGGCTAACTGCACAGCATTCAAACTAGCTTATAAAGCACTACTATGCGATGTGTTAAAATTGCGGCAAGGCTTGTTAGTTTGTAGTAAATAATATCGGTTTATGCTAATTTACTCCAATATACTCACCCCGAACATCAGGTCACACACAGCAAACTGCCATACTGTGGTTCAATAAGAGGCACTCACCATATTCTGTCTTTGAAATCAAGGCTTATACCTTATATCTATGGGGCCGATATACTGACCACTTACCATTACTAGCAATAGTATCGGAAATAATAACTATAGTGCAACTCTCACTTAGTTTAGGGTTTAAACACGTAGATATAGAAGACTGTGCAGGGATAGCTAATTAATGCACCAATACCCAGCACATCAGATTATATAGTGTTTTTGCCTATTTAACTTGGTGTAGACTTGCCTTTAAGGAGGACTAACTAATTTAGCAGTTATTTTTTCTTGCTGTCTATAGTTTATCATATACTAACAGGGTTCAATATTATAACACTATAAACAGTTAAGATTCCCTGTTAGTTATTATAATTTTAACATGTGAGTGCTATTTGATATACCAATAATATTACCTGAGTTCCAGCTAGTTTTAATTGTATGTGTGTGTGTGCATGTGTATGAGTCCAGTCGGACTTTTAAATATTTTTCACCAATAAAGTTATTTAGTACAAATGAGCATGATTGGATGATTTTGATCCTTATATTTACTTATTCTTTATTTGTCTGACCTTTACCTACAGTGGGTGCAGTTATTACACAATCCAGTAACCTGCAGTCTTTCTTTTTTTGTGTTGCAAATCTCCTTGCACACATATTTGTACATTTCTATGTATATTATTGCATAAGGTTCTGGGATTCTGGGACTACAAGTATTATAAAAAGTGATTTAGTCCTTGAATTTAAGAATTACAACCCACTTCCTTTCCCTCGCCATCCTCAGTTAAATTACAAATAGCCCTTAAAAGGGCCTTTTGCAGGGCATTGCCCCAAAGTAATCAGCTCTTTTTCCAGCCCTCAAAAGGGCTTTTTGCGGGGCATTGCCCCAAAGTAATCAGCTCTTTTACCAGTAAAACAAAATACAATACCCCCCCAACATTAAAACCCACCACCCACATACCCCTACTCTAAAACCCACCCAATCCCCACTTAAAAAAACCTAACACTAACCCCCTGAAGATCACCCTACTTTGAGCCGTCTTCACCCAGCCGGGCCGAAGGCTTCATCCAATCCGGCAAGAAGAGGTCCTCCAGAGGGTCCGAAGTCTTCATCCTATCCGGGCAGAAGAGGACATCCAGACCGGAAGAAATCTTCATCCAAGCGGCATCTTCTTTCTTCATCCTTCCGGAGCGGAGCGGCACCATCTTGAAGACCTCCGACGCAGAACATCCTCCTTGACCGACGACTAGACGAATGATGGTTCCTTTTAATGACGACATCCAAGATGGCGTCCCTCGAATTCCGATTGGCTGATAGGATTCTATCAGCCAATCGGAATTAAGGTAGGAAAAATCAGATTGGCTGATCCAATAAGCCAATCGGATTGACCTCACATTCTATTGGCTGATCGGAACAGCCAATAGAATGCGAGGTCAATCTGATTGGCTGATTGAATCAGCCAAACGGATTTTTCCTACCTTAATTCCGATTGGCTGATAGAATTCTATCAGCCAATCAGAATTCGAGGGACGCCATCTTGGATGACGTCATTTAAAGGAACCATCATTCGTCGTCTAGTCGAAGGTCAAGGAGGATGTTCCGCGTCGGAGGTCTTCAAGATGGTGCCGCCCCACTCCGGAAGGATGCAGAAAGAAGATGCCGCTTGGATGAAGATTTCTTCCGGTCTGGATGTCCTCTTCTGCCCGGATAGGATGAAGACTTCGGACCCTCTGGAGGACCTCTTCTTGCCGGATTGGATAAAGACTTCAGCCCAGCTGGGTGAAGACGGCTCAAGGTAGGGTGATCTTCAGGGGGTTAGTGTTAGTTTTTTTAAGGGGGGATTGGGTGGGTTTTAGAGTAGGGGTATGTGGGTGGTGGGTTTTAATGTTGGGGGGTATTGTATTTTTTTTTACAAGTAAAAGAGCTGATTACTTTGGGACAATGCCCCGCAAAAAGCCCTTTTAAGGGCTGGTAAAAGAGCTGATTACTTTGGGGCAATGCCCCGCAAAAGGCCCTTTTAAGGGCTATTTGTAATTTAGTGTAGGGTAGGGAATTTTATTATTTTGGGGGGCTTTTTTATTTTGTTAGGGGGATTAGATTAGTTGTAATTAGTTTAAAATTTTGTAATTTATTTTTTATTTTCTGTAATTTAATGTTTGTTTTTTTCGTAATTTAGTTTATTTAATTTAATTGTATTTAATTGTAGGTAGTTTAGGCAATTAATTTAATTATAGAGTAGTGTTAGGTGTAATTTTATTTAGATTTATTAAAAATAGATTTAAGTTAGGGGGGTGTTAGGGTTAGGGTTAGACTTAGGTTTAGGGGTTAATACATTTAATATAGTAGCGGCGACGTTGGGGGCGACAGATTAGGGGTTAATAATTGTAGGTAGGTGGTGGCAATGTTAGGGACAGCAGATTAGGGGTTAATAACAAATTTTATAGTGTTTGCGAGGCGGGAGTGCGGCGGTTTAGGGGTTAATACATTTATTATAGTGGCGGCCATGTTCGGTCGGCAGATTAGTGGTTAATAATTGTAGGTAGGTGGCGGCGGTGTCCGGAGCGGCAGATTAGGGGTTAATAATATAATGCAGGTGGCGAGGATGTCGGGGCGGCAGATTAGGGGTTAATAAGTGTAAGGTTAGGGGTGTTTAGACTCAAGGTTCATGTTAGGGTGTTAGGTGTAGACTTAGAAAGTATTTTCCCATAGGAAACAATGGGGCTGCGTTAGGAGCTGAACGCTGCTTTTTTGCAGGTGTTAGGTTTTTTTTCAGGCGTCTCAGCCCCATTGTTTCCTATGGGGCGATCGTGCACGAGCACGTTTTAGCCAGCTTACCGCTACCATAAGCAACGCTGGTATTACAGTGAGAAGTGACAATAAATTTGCTCAACGCTCACTTTTCTGAGGCTAACGCAGCCATTCAGAAAACTTGTAATACCAGCGTTGTTTAAAGTGAGCGCTGGAAAAAAAAGGCTCGTTAGCAATGCAAGTCTTTACCGACAAAACTAAAACTAATCTAGCAGTTAGGGTTTATTTTATAGGAAAGTATTTAGTTTTAAATAGGAATAATTTAGTTAATTGTAGTAATTTTATTTAGATTTATTTCAATTATATTTAAGTTAGGGGGTGTTAGGGTTAGGGTTAAACTTAGGTTTAGGGGTTAATAACTTTATTATAGTGGCGGTGATGTTGGGGGCGGCAGATTAGGGGTTAATAAATGTAGGCAGGTTGCGGCGACATTGGGGGTGGCAGAGTAGGGGTTAATAAATATAATGTAGGTGTCAGCGATGTTGGGGGTGGCAGATTAGGGGTTCATAAATATAATGTAGGTGGCAGCGGTGTCTGGTGCGGCAGATTAGGGGTTAATAATATAATGCAGGTGTCGGCGATGTCAGGGGCGTCAGATTAGGGGTTAATAAGTTTAAGATTAGGGGTGTTTAGACTCGGGGTTCATGTTAGGGTGTTAGGTGTAGACATAAATGTATTTTCCCCATAGGAATCATTTGGGCTGCGTTAGGAGCTTTTCGCTGCTTTTTTGCAGGTGTTAGGTTTTTTTTCAGCCGGCTCTCCCCCATTGATTCCTATGGGGATATCGTGCACGAGCACGTTCAGCCAGTTCACCTCTAACGTAAGCAGCGCTGGTATTGAGGTGAGATGTGGAGCAAAATTTTGCTCTTCGCTCACTTTTTTGCGGCTAACGCCGGGTTTGTAAAGACCCGTAATACCAGCGCTGTCTGTAAGTGAGCGGTGAGCATAAACTGCTCGTTAGCACCGCACCCTGAGTTAATGTAAAACTCGTAATCTAGGTGTATATCTTTTAATTGTATATTTAATATAGTCACTATTTCCTGATATTAATAAACCTGTCTGGTCACATATATGTCCCATCTAATATAATCTAGCATGCATTCATAGATACCAAATATGAGTTTACTTCAATCCTATAATATTTTAGAAAATGCCTTTAAAGTTGCATTTTTATGAGGGACTAGTAGTATCAATCAATAAGATATATGTCTATCTGACTTATTCCGTATATCAGCTCATTTGATATACTGGTACATATTTCATTTCCTAGTCACATCATATATCATAGCTATACATGAGTATTATAGTTATTTATTAATACATGTTTCAACATTGCCCAAGACATGGGCTCAAAATCTATGATGCATCTATATGTCAACTCATGTCATCTTATTTATAACCCTCATCTTCACATCAGTTCTTCCCTGTAATGTTCATTAGACCTCTGGAAAACAAAGAAAAAATATTTATCTTGAAATAAACTGGTTAAACATTTTTAATTGACTACATAGCTACTTATTAAATTCAGCAAATACTTATCTAATATGTTATTGTCAGGCATCTCTTCTCAGATCCACAAATATACATTTTTATACAATACTGAGGTATATATCTTAACTTAAAATTATACATAAGTTGTACTTTAAAATTAATTTCAACTTACAATGCAACATGTGTTTCTGCTAGCCAGCATGATGTGTATCTGAGGTTCAGGGTCAATTAACAGGCCTGTGCTAATTACTATATTTTCAGAATTTTGTTTGCATATCTGACTTATGTAGAAAATCTTGTCTCCAACACCCCAGGATGGATCCTGACTTGGGTAATTGCCAGCCCATGTTTACACTTCCTGTGAGCTTCAAAGGACTAATTAGTGATCTATCTTCACTAATTGATCAATTGTATCATCTCCTTTGTTCTCAAATTGTCTTAAGCAGTGAGGGGGCAGGGGCTATAGTGAGTCCAAGTCATATCAATTTAGATATTAGCTAAAAATGAAATATTAGATAATGTGACACATCTGTAGTTTATTTAATGTTATTTCACATGTACCCTGACAGATGGAAGAAAGAGTTAGTAGTTAACAGTAAGTCATTAATGAAGGGGTGATAGAATACAGTTTAACCCCATAGCCTGGCCAATGTATATCTATCTATTATCTATCTTTTCTTTCTTTATTTCTATTATCTATCTATAATCTATCTAATCTATCTATCTATCTATCTATCTATTATATATCTATTATATATATATCTATCTATAATCTGTGAAATCTATCTATCTATATCTATCTATCTATCATCTATTTATCTATCTATCTATCTATCTAATCTATCACTAATGCCTCTATATATCTGAATCTTAGAACCATATTTCTCCAGTTAATAATCTAGCTGTCCTTGTAAAAACTAAAATAAATACACCAGTGGATTATCTTTGCTTTTTTATGTGCCTATTACTTATTTTATTTTGTGGTTTTAGCATTTTTTTCTTTTAAATATGGTTTTTATCAGTTAAACAATAAGTACAAAAAAATAAACAGAATAATTAAATCATAGACAATTTTTTAAACTAACAAAAAACACTGGTTCATAAAGACAACTTCCATAGAACATATAATAACCTGTCTATACTCCAGATTACAAAAGCACCTATATATAGGTTGTAAATCATATCGCTATGTTCTTGCACCATTGGCCCCTATTTATGAAAGGTCTTGCGGACCTGATCCGACACTGCGGATCAGGTCCGCCAGACCTTGCTGAATACGGCGAGCAATACACTCTCCGTATTCAGCATTGCACCATCAGCTCACAAGAGCTGCTGGTGCAAGCCGCCCCCTGCAGACTCGCGGCCAATCGGCCGCCAGCAGGGAGGTGTCAATTCCTGTTCGCCTGCTCAGAGCAGACGGACAGCGTTATGGAGCAGCGGTCTTTTGACCGCTGCTTCATAACTGCTGTTTCTGGTGAGTCTGTAGACTTGCCAGAAACACGGGCCCATCAGCTCCATACAGAGCTTGTTAAATGGGCCCATTTACCTGCAAACAGAAATCATCCTGGTAGAGGAAAAAATATTTATGCTTTTAAATAATGTCTAAATGTAATATTTTTTTTGTACATAAATAGATATTTATTATCCTTTTTTAAACATACTTTTATCCCTATGTATGCTGCATAAGAGCCAGATTACAATTTTGCGGCCAGGCAATAAGGGGTTTATCACGGGTGTTTGTGCTTGTCGGGCTTACCACTCGTATTATGAGTTGAAAGTAAATGTGATCGCAACTCATAATACGAGCGCAACCCGACGAGCTCTAAAATCTTAATTCTAGCGTAATTAACGCTCAAGTGCAAGAGTTAATTTGCGCTCCACTCATAATCTAGCCCTAAATATGTATTTTAAAGCTTACAATTTTCCTAAAACAGCAGATAATAATAATATCATTATCATTTTTATTATTATTCAGTAAATATTTAACATCTCTGTTTTCTAGAGCATGTGATTCACCTGCATCTTGAAAGACGTGAAATTGTTACCTTCTGTCAACTCATCGAGTTCCTTAATCAAAGCAATTGTCTCATTAACCACTAACACCTCCGAAAGAACAACATCATAATGGCCCCGAAATTTAGATCCCACAAATCTCTTAAGTGCATTGGAAGAGAACTAACAGAAAGTTTTCATGAAATAGCACAATTAGTAAGAAATGCTGTGTATCTATTGTTTCTTATCATTCACTTGCTGTTTAAAATGCTCATGTTCATAGCTGTTTCATTTTTATTAATATGCAATGCACTTTGGGATAGATTTATTACAGTGTTCTTTGAATTACTGACCATTTCTAACTCTTTGTGTAATTTAATTTTGACTGTGTTGAAGTTTGGTTTATCCACATGCAATATTGTTTGGCTTTTACTCCAAAGTGTGAAAATTATGGTTAAAGATGGGTATTTCCAAGAATACATCTTTTGAACAATCTAAAGTTTTTTTTCTTTCTTTCCAATATCACCAAGAGGATAGCAAAAAAGAAGAAATGAAAAACAATAAAAAGAAAAAAATTAAATGATCCAAACCTTTTGAAACTGATGCTATCCCAAGATAAATGCTTATATCTGTACACATGTTTAAGAACCTTATGTTTAAAACCTTTCCTCTCATGTAAGATTATTTAAAATGATCCTCCAGCACTGCAAGATCCTTAGTGAAAATTTCAAAAGGCAGATTTTGCTATATTCCTCCAAGGGGCATTGAATTCTGTATGTGAAGGAGAGACAAACCCAGTGCAATATAGCACTGCATGACTATATAAAAGAAGTCTGCTGCATTCACACTGCATTTGCACTTTTTATCACTTCAGATTAACTTTTTATCACATTTAAACCTTGCACTTTTTATTTTGTATTATATTTTGTATACAGCAGTGCATTTAGGATTGTGTTTTTACACATTATGATTATGCCATCACAGTTTCTGTGTAACTTAAACAAATTAAGATCATACTTTGTATATTTATGTGTAACTTATACAAATAGATTTTCACTTTGCATTTCTTCTATTTAAATTAAAACTGAAAAACTGTCAGCTTCAAATTCCCAAAGAACTTCATTACTTTTTATGGGCTAGATAATCAAACATCCTCTAGTTTGGATAGAGATTATAGTGCAGACTAAACATGTGCGCAGCAGAAAAATTTGCCAGATTGAGTATATAGCACAAATAAGACTATTTTAGAACAATCATCAGCTTAATTTTATATACAATAAACAATTCCTGTGTGTCCAGTACTGTGGATTTCTTACTGCAATCATTCATATGTTTATGAAGGGAACTTAATTTCCACTACGTAGAAGACTTATGAGATCTAATCTTTTTGATTTTCTGTGTTGGATATGTTTATTAGATTTAATGACACCGGTGTCTATAAAGACTGTGGCTACTGATTGTTTGTATACATTTTAAATATATTGATGTGACTTTTCACTGTTTTCTTTCCATATCAAGTTTATATAAATTGCTTTTTTAGCACTAATTCTGTTTTGTAGTTTTTTTTTTTTATTTTGGATACTTTTATTCCCTTGTCTGCAATTGTTGTCAAATAAATGTTTTAGCCCCCTTGTGGTATTGTAAAGCTTCCTCCTTGTATGTTATCGCACAAGTAATTAGAAGGTATATAATTTAGTTACCAGAACTATATGTGGACAGTTTGCTTAAAGGGATATTAAACTCACAAATGTTTTCTTCATAAAACATGTAAAGAAGCAATAAATACTGTATAATTGCACAATCAACAAATGCATAATAAAAGACAATGCAATAGCACTTACTCTGAATTGCAAATGAGCAGTGGATTTTTTTTGACACATTTTAAAGTTGCTAACAATTTTCACTGCACTCTGTATCAGGTGATAGTCAACAGCTGATCAAAAATGTATATATGTATGTACTAGGAACTCTTGCACATGCTCAGTAGAGTGTGCATTTAAAATTATTGTGCACATTTTGATTATATAGGCCCGTATTACAAGTTGCGCACTAATGCTAGCATGGGATGTAATAAGCAGTACTACTAAAATTAGAGCAAAACAGACTTCCGGTGGGCGGGGTGACTGGAGAGCAGCAACGGTTCGGAGCTCTGTAACTTGATTCAGCTATTCATATTAAAGTCTGCTTTCCCGGTCGCCCCCGGGATCCTTTCTTGCCAGACAGACGGGAGGAGTATCCGTCGCAAGATCATGACTGAAATTACCATGCAGGACCTTCCATCCGCCCCTGGTCCATGGAGGGCAAGTGATAGAGGCGCAAAAACATGCCATCTTGGTCAGGGACCCGGGCAAGCCCCATCATAGCCCGTACCTCGGCTGAGACTGCAACACTGCACATTGGTGCACCTAGGTGAGAGGAGTGGACATCCTCCTGTTAAGGGGAGTCACTGGCACTACTTACAGCCACCACACCTAAGGGGATAAGACCCACAGAAGTAAAGCCAACGCCACGTTGGAACATAGCCTCACAACACAGACCTAGCCTGTATAAATAGCCACACAGACAGCATCTGGGCAATGAGTGGTGCTTGTTTGAGGTGTCAAGAGGGGGTCAGAAAGATCCTAACAACCATGTTACAGAGCGAGTCCTTTCCATCCTTAGTGGGCATAGGTTGTGGTAAAAAACAAACTTATTTCCATTTACATGTAACTGAGATAAGGGATATTTCTCTTGAGTAATGACCCACCTACCTTCAGACAGCTACATTTGGCCTACCCACAACATAATTAGGCCATTCAATGTCTCACTTTGCCTGTCTATTTGAGCTTGTGCTGGGACTGTGCCTAATCAACAGGCTCCTCAATTTTCTGTTATCATAATACCTACTGTCTGTTGTGGTTAGTCGGCAGCTTGATTTGGCTTGATTTGGGATTGCACTATATTACTTTACATGCTAAATTACTTTATCAAGGGAAGAACTTTACAGCTCACATTCTCTACTTAGTCAAGTTTCATTACCCTGCCTGATTTCTCTCCATGCTCAAACTGCGATTGCTCCCACTGCAGGCCACTATTGTTTTTTCATACAGGCTGATAGCACCACCTAGTGATCGAATTGTAACAAAAGCCCAGTCGGTATACAGTGGTGTATTGCACTAATATAACTCATCAAGTTGTAGCCTATTCTCAGGTTGTTACTGTTTCCCGCTACTTACTGTTTATATAATGTATGCTAACTTTTATCTGCAGATTTTGCTCTTATTCATATCTTTTTTTATAAAGGGATTTTTTTTTACTCAAAGCATAACAAACTGCTATATTGTCTCAGGAAAGACCAGAGTTGGTTTGTTAATCCATACAGAGTCTGTATATTCCACTTTGTAATTCACCAAGTTATGTTTTTTCTCAGGTGACTACTGGTTTTTATCATCCATTGTTCTGCTGCTATTGTTATGGTGCTTGGGGAGTGCAGCCCTCTGTCTCTTACTATTTTTGCAGATACCACTTAATTTTTTGTTTAAGTATCACATCTGTGCCTGCTGTGAGATGGTGTTGTGCTCCCTTTGTTTTCATATTCCTTGTCTATTTTTTAACCCACATGTAAGACAACCCTCTCTGTCAGCTGTAAACAAAATATCTGCTGAGGAACACAAAAAATTGAAATCTCATTGGGTGGGCCAATTATTATACTCTCCTACTGAGGGCAGAAAAAGAGGGGTAGCTATTTTGGTAAGAAAGGGCCTTTCGATATCCTTTTCCCAAATGGAGATAGATCAGAAAGGCAGATACATCTTAGCACTCCTACAAATAGATAATTTCACTTACACCTTATGTAATGTTTATGGCCCTAATGAGTTTTGTCCAACTTTCTGGGCGACCCTGTTAGCAATACTGGCCACTTACACTTCCCCCATAGTCATAAGAGGAGACTTTAACTTGGCACAGGCTCTCCCACTAGATAGTTTTAAAGATCCGACAATATCCCACACCTCAAAACAACACATAGCAAGATATAAAAGAGAGGTATCCCTGATAAACACCTTCAAAAACACCTTGGGTCTGGTCTGGTGTGGAGGGCGCAAAATCCGGTGGGTAATGATTACACTTGCTTATCCAAATCACATAACACATTGTCAAGCATCGATTACTTCCTCACCTCCTCTAGGATAACACCCCAGATTCATTGAACAACTATAGAGCAGATAACAATTTCGGACCATGCTCCAATCCATTTCATACTTCAGTCAATACCTATTAAACCCCCAGAAAAGACATGGAGATTTCCATCCTATCTATACAGCAACATAAACTTTTGTCAGCATCTCAAGACTTCCTGGACACATTATGCATCAGATAATGATCAACATAAACATGACTCAAACCTGTTTTGGCATGCCTCTAAGACTTATAACATCCTTCACAGCACACTATAATAAAGATGTTAAGAGAGTGGATGATGTATTTCTTGCAAACCTCACTGCAGCTTACAATGATTATCTCTCAGACCCCACTTTCATATCCAAACAAAATTATTACAACCTCAAGCTTACCAGAGATACATTCCTAGACGAAAAGGATAATAAACTCAACATACATAGACAGGGACGTTACTTTAGACACGGAAATAAGTTGGGCAAATTATTGGCAAATTTAGTCAAAATGTATACTCCTAAATCGTATATAATGGCCATCAACTCTCAATCTCATTTGACATCCGACACTAAGGAAATTATGTCAGAGTTCGTCAGATATTTCACCTCCCTATACACTAGTCAAAAGATTAACAGTTTCTGGATCTCACTATGCCTCCCCACACTATCAGATGAACAAAAAACACTTCTCAATGCATGTATTCACCCTCAAGAAGTAATTAAAGCCACCCGTAGAGCCAAGTTAGGGAAGGCCGCAGGCCCAGATGGATTACCTGCAGAATATTATGCAGGTAACGACATAGCTCCTACCTTGTCTGCTTTATACAATGCCTACCTAGAAGGAACATCTCAGATAGATAGACAACAGATTCACAGAAGCAAACATCTGCCTCATACTTAAGCCAGATAGGGAACCTACTTTAACTTCCTCTTAAAAACTATTAACTAAAATTTTGGCTGACAGGTTAGCACAGGTTTTGCCTTCAATTGTACACATTGACTAAACGGGATTTGTTAAGGGACAATCTTCAGTAATTAATATTCGGAAAACACTTGCGATTACATCACACTACTGGTATAACTCCTACTTCTCAAATCCTACTGAGTTACAAGATGCATGCTTTTTAGTACTGCATGCGGAAAAGGCATTTGATAGGATAGAGTGGGACAACTTACACACATCACTAGCAAAATTTGTCTTTTCTGGTCATTTTATGGGTTTCATTCAAAGGCTATATAGCGCTCCTAAAGCATCATTAGTAATTAACGGTGGGCTTTCTCCCTCATTTGAACTGCAGAGGGGCACGAGACAGGGATGCCCCCTTTCTCCCTTGCTATGATCCGATCATTGCCATGTCGCTGTGGCTCCCGGATCTCTCTCTGTATCACTGCATCATGTTGCCTAGCAATGGGATGCGGCCTTCCTGTGTTACGCCCCCACATGTCACCGGCCTTTAAATCTTCGGTAGGACTTTCCTCTGGTGCCCGTTTCCTCTGGTGCCTGACCACTCTGCTGCCTCATTCTTAAACCTGATTAAAGGGATATTGACTATTGCTTTGCCTAACCACTCTGCTGCCACATCCTTAAACCTGCTTAAAGGGACATTGATCATTGCTTTTCCTGACCTCTCTGCTGCCTTATCCTTAAACCTGCTTAAAGGGACATTGACCATTGCTTTGCCTGACCACTCTGCTGTCTCATCCTTAAACCTGCTTAAAGGGACAATGATCATTGCTTTGCCTGGCCACTCTAACAGATCATCCCCTGCCTGCTTTAAAGTGATACTGACCTATGCTTTGCCTGACCACTCTAACTGATCATCCTCTGTATGCTCAAATGTGATACTGACCTCTGCTTTGCTTGACTTCTCTAATGGATCATACCCATTACACTAGCCATAACCCTAACTCTGCTCTGAACCATAACTTTTGCCCTTTACCTAAACCTAGCTTAAATCTTAAATCTAACTGTAACCTTAAACCTAGCGCTACACCTACATAAAATTATAGCCTAAACCCTTACCATAATCCTAACCATTACCATAATATTATCCATAACCTTAGCTATAATCATGACACTAGTATAAACCACAACCCTAGCCTTCACTTTAACTAGCCTAAACTTAACCTTAAATCCAATAACCATAACTCTGCCACTACCCCTATATATAAACCTAGCCTTAACCCGAACCAATGTTTTTTAGCCCTGACCCTAACCATTATCATGGGTTTAACCTTAGCTCACCATAATCCTAGTCCTAACCTTAAGCCTAGCTCTAACTTTATCAAAATGTTGCCAGATAGTGGATTGAGATTGTCAACTGAGATAGTTTAAGCTATTTACCCATTACTCTCCCTTAGCGCCAACGCATCCTAACCTCTCTAAAATAAATAAATTAAAAAAAATCGCAAATCTACACATCTTTAATCTAAAAAATTACAAGTAACACAACAATTACATCCAACAACTACTAGCAAATAAAAAACCCTAATAGAATCTGACAACACAACAAACAACCAACAACAACAAAGACTCACAAAACCAAACAACAACAACACAGAAATACAGCAATAAACAACAATAGTCAAAACTAACACCTACAAAATAAAGAAATCCTAAAACTATCTAACACTACAACAAAGCACAACTAAAATTAAGCATACTACCAAAAAACAACAAAACACATTAAACATTTAAATGCATTTATAAACACAAATAGCACGCACAATAACCAACAATTATTTTATACTCACAATCCTGACGTCTTAATCATATCAAAATCAATTGGATCCTGGCAATGACGAAAAGCCAAAAAAACTTAACAAAAAGCACCCCCCCCCCCAAAAAAAAAGTCCATTGCTCCACTCCTTTTCTTCATCAGATGTAAATCCAATTGATCCAGGAGACGAAAACCATCAAAAACCAAAAATAAAATGTTGGCCCACAAATTTTTTTTACAAAACAAATCCAAGGGGAAAAAAAAGGCTCCTCTTCTTTTCTTCATCAGATGTAAATCCAAGAGGTCCTCGGGGGTGTCAGCAGTGGTCTTTCAGGTCAGCAGCAATAGGATTTTCTATTGGCCACCATAGAGGAGCTGTTGCTGGTGTGGACCACTGCTGTTGCTGCTGACCTAGATGACCACTGCGGGCACCACTGAAGACGTGGATTACTAATGACCCTTCCTGGATATTTTTTTAACTTTTATTTATTTATGTTTTTTTCATCGCCAGTAACGGTTGGCCACCTACCATAGCAAAAGCACTGATATATTCAGCGCTACGATAACTGCAGCTCCTCCTGATATAAATATTTGGTCCATAATTGATACAATTGAATATTACTCAGATACGCGACTCCATATAGTGGAAAGCCACTGAAATTGTACACAATATTTTCTGTCAAGGCAGCATTCCAATTATTAAACCTAGGAGTTCAAGTAATTTAAAATGACGTATGTGTGTGTGGTGCCTGTTTGGAATTTTTTTAATAAACTTAGTATAAATGAATAAACACAGAATTGCACCTGTGAATATTAAAATAAGAAGCACAGCAATCTTTATTGACACATTTATCTATATGTGCTTATTAGTGTAGAGATCCCTGCTTGTACACAAACTCTTACCTTGTTGCCTTTGAGACTCCCACCTGTGGCTAGATCAGAGGAAAGAGGGAAAGGTGAGCAATTACCAATGGTTTCTCTTCTTGGCTTACTGACTTCCGTTTCACAATGTGACTTGGAGACTCTTGGATCACCTGCAGAAATGTGTAGGTTGACTTTTTCATCCCAGCGATTTTCTAGCAGGACCAAGGGATTTTGCTTCTGTGAGAGCTACTGGGATCCTGGAAGTGTACTAGTAATACTTTGTGAAGTCACACCCGGGTGTGCAGCTAGCTCCCATTTGCACGGCATAGGTGCCCAGGAGATACTGTTGAGGACCTGCCTGGGGTTGTCTGTCCTTCATATTTTTAAACTGGTGGATACACTATACTGGAGAATGGGTGTGGGCTAGCTGCACATCTGTCTGATGGGATTTGGGAGAAATGTGTCACTGCTCATTCAGTCCCTGCAAGTTTAGACGCCTATAATTTTGTACTCTTCAGGCAAGATGAACTGGACTTTCACATTGTAATATGTTGGAGTCTTAGATCTGGTACTGATATATACGTCATGACAGTGTCCTACTGTTGCTCCTAGTTTTCTATTTTTTCACGACAGTGGAGAATTATTATGCATATGATAATCTTTATTGCATATGATAATCTATACTGATAATAAATTAAACAAGTATATAGACATTGCATAAGACGTACAAATGTGCTTAGGACTACATGGCATATGTCAAATATATTTGTGTTTAGTACTGTCTGGGAGATATTCATTGGAGCAGATAATTATTTTGCCTTTTTTTTCATCTCTTTCTTAGGGCCCAGATATTCAAAACAGCGACAGACCAATGAGAAACTTGGGTTCTCTAGGCTCATATATTAAAATAAAAGGGGGCTGACCCTCGAAGTGCCAACGAGTGGCGATGTGTCTCCCCAAGGATATAGGGATTGCGGCTTCTGTAAAACTCCACTAACATCACCACTTGTCGGCACTAACAGCGGGAGGTGGGGGGTTGGGGGGGCTGTATTTGAAGTGTTCCTACACAGCACGGATTCACTGAAACAAAAAACACTTTCTGTTTAGGAACACTTCCAATAATACATACCTAACCTAGCTGTAACTAAACATTCACTACCTGTGACACTGGGAAATCTCACCACTGAAAAGGTGATACAAATATGTCTGAAACCCTGTACCTAACCTGCAGGGCTGCCTTGGAATATATCTCACTACTAGAAATGTATCACAATTAAAATGCAGGTTACTCCCCTGCTAACTCCCACAGGACACCTACATCTACGTCATGTCTTTGCTATACGTGACTATTAAAGATAAAAAAAACTGCCTGTTATAACTATAGGAGCTATGTCAATAAATTTATATACAATATTTAAATGATATGCATTTTCTTGTTTAATAAAATTATGTTATAAAAGACAGTGGCAAATTTATCATTTTCTGCTACTGACTTTGATAAAACAATTATATATTTATGTTTAAAATAATAAAGCGAACACGTAAAAAAAAAGTTTAAAATCTATGCAATAATTAAAATAATATGCATTATACAAGAAAATGCATATCATTTAAACATTGTATATAAATGTAATGCTACTCTTAACTATTAACCCCTTATGCACTCTCACCCCCAGCATAACCTAACTCTACACTATTAACCCCTACTCTGCCATTACTTAATAACCTAACCACCCCCTAACCTATTAACCCCTATATTGCCAATACCCCACTGCAAGAAACCCCCTAACCTATTAACCCCTAAACTGCTAATACCTCCATATCAAACTACGCCTACACTACTTAACCCCATAACAGCTAAACGCCCGAGACCCCTAACCTAACACCTCCTAAATTACACAAAATAAAAAATAAAATTACAAAAAACAAAAAATAAATAAAACACAACAAAAATAAAAACAAACAAACAGTAATGCCTACCCTAAAACTAAAGTCCCCACACCAAAAAAAAAACCCTATACTAACACCTACTCTAAAAAAATGCCCTGAAAATTGCATTTTGTACGGCATTGCCCAAAGGGATTTAGCTCTTTAATTTAGTTAAAAAAAATCTCATTCTAAAACCAAAGTAACCCCCAATAAAAAGCCTATATTAAAACTAATAAGGGCATTTGGTACGGCAGTGCCCTAACGTGAACATAGCTCTTTCACTTTTAAACAATAAATTCCTATTCTAAATAAAAACTGTCCTTAAAAAAAACCTATTGTAAAAAAAGATTGCCCTGATAAGGGCATTTGATTGGGCCGCTAGCAGGGGGTGTTAATCATCCCGATAGTATCAGATGATTGCAGTCTGTGGCGGACAAGTTAAGGAGCAGCAGTCTTCTTAAGTTTCAGGCGGACTTGAAACTTTGGGGTTAAAGCTTGTTAAATCTACCCCTAGCCTAAAAAAATAAGGTAAAAAACCCTGTAGCCTAACAAAAGTTGCTCTGAGAAGGGCATTGTATCCTATTCCCTTTAGGACCTTTCAAACACACTCCTGAGTGAGTAACCAACCACTCCTCTATTTAACTACTACGCTCACGCTACCAGGTGCTTTGTTATTTTGTTCTCTAGCAATGGACACGGCCAGATAGTGTTCTCATCTGAGCAGCACTATTCTACTTCATTTTGGATTGATAAATTCTCATTCTACACTTAATGGGATCACGGTCCCTGAATAACCTCAATCAGCTTTGACAAGATTATTTCCTTTCCTATGTGATTCAGTAATCCATATTTGCACACATAGATTTTCTTCACCAGACTGTCTTGAAGATCGGACTTACTCAAGCATACTAAGCATACTACACTTCAACGGAGCTGCTTGTAACAAATACCAGGACTGGTAAATCTCTCTGTAACATGGAGTTCTGACACGCCTTCCTCCTACGTCATCTCAAGTGTGCGTACGGAACAGAGTACAGCCCTACCATTGGTAGTTTAGTAATCTGCTGCAACATTATCCTGAGGTCTTAGCTAAGACCGTACAGCCTCTTATCCTAAGCAAAGGGGTGCCAAGCAGAGCTGCAACTTCCTTAAGGTAAAATACTCGTAGCTCATATAAACAGTCTGGTATAAGTAGAATCTGCCAAACTTGCTCACATCAAGTTGTTACAATTATACTTGGGCATGTATTTATCAAGCCGTCCACCGCAAATACGCTGGAATTCCGCAGCGTATTTGTGGCAAGCCTGATTCGCCTTAGTTATCAAACCCTACAGGCAAAAGTAGAATTTAGTGACGTAACATACTATCCGTCGGACTCAGTCTGACACAGATCGATGCTTACATCACTGCAGATGTTCTGAATGCAAGTTCGGCACAATCTGACTACTTTTGGAAGTTATCAAATTCATACCAGGTATGCTCAGCACTATTCCGGCCCAGCGTACCTGGTTTTCAATCCACCGCCCTGGAGGCGGCGGATGCCATAGGAATCAATGGGAGTCGGAAAGCAGCGAGAGCTTATGTTCTAAACACCCCTAATCTGCCCCCCCTACATCGCAGCCACATACATTATACTTATTAACCCCTAATCTGCCGCCCGACACCGCCGTCACCTAAATAAAACTTATTAACCCCTATCCCGCTGCTCCCGGACCCCGCCGCAACTAAATAAACTTATTAACCCCTAAACCGCCGCTCCCGGACCCCGCCGCAACTAAATAAACTTATTAACCCCTAAACCGCCGCTCCCGGAGCCCACCGCCACATACATTATACTTATTAACCCTTAATCTTCCACCCCCTAAGCCGCCGCCACTATATTAAATTTATTAATCCCTAAACCTAAGTCTAACCCTAACCCTAACACCCCCTAACTTAAATATAATTTAAATAAATCAAAATAAATTATTCCTATTTAAAACTAAATACTTACCTATAAAATAAACCCTAAGATAGCTACAATATTAACTATTTAATAACTTCCTAGTTAAAATAAATACAAATATACCTGTAAAATAAAACCTAACCTAAGTTACAATTACACCTAACACTACACTATAATTAGATAAATTAAGTAAACTAAATACAATTAAAAACAATTATCTAAAGTACAAAAACCGCCCACTAAATTACAGAAAATAATAAAATAATTACAAGTTTTTTAAACTAATTACACCTAATCTAATCCCCCTAATAAAAAAAATAATAAAAATCCCTACCCTATACTAAATTACTAATAGCCCTTAAAAGGGCCTTTTGCGAGGCATTGCCCCAAAGTAATCAGCTCTTTTACCTGAAAAAAAAAAGTACAATAACCCCCCAACATTAAAACCCACCACCCAAACACCCAACCCTACTCTAAAACCCACCCAATCCCCCCTTAAAAAATCCTAACACTAACCCCTTGAAGATCATCCTACCTTGAGACATCTTCACCCAACCGGGCCAAAGTCCTCCACGAAGCCGGCAGAAGTGGTCCTCCAGACGGGCAGAAGTCTTCATCCAAGCCGGGCAGAAGAGGTCCTCCAGACGGGCAGAAGTCTTCATCCAGGCGACATCTTCTATCTTCATCCATCCGGCGTGGAGCGGGTCCATCTTCAAGACATCTGACGTGGAGCATCCTCTTCCAACGATATACAACGACTGAATGACGGTTCCTTTAAATGACGTCATCCAAGATGGCTTCCCTTGAATTCCGATTGGTTGATAGAATTCTATCAGCCAATCGGAATTAAGGTAGGAAAAATCCTATTGGCTGATGCAATCAGCCAATAGGATTGAGGTTCAATCCTATTGGCTGATTGGCTGTAAAAATGCTGAAGAGCAGTGAGATTGATGACTGTTAGTTAACAACAGTCCACTGCTCATCGCACCGTACTTGGTGTGCGGCTTTTTGACAGCTTTTTTGGTAACTTTGGAGAACGTATTTAGGTCCGTGGCCGCGATGTTAGGCGATCTTAGGCGAGAGTATTGGTGCTATCGAATGCAAGAAAGTCGACAGCTTGATAAGTAGATGCCATTGTGTCATTTGTGTTACAAAGTATCTTTTTTTACTCACGCAGAGAGAGATCTTTTGTTTTAGACTGATCTATTGCAAAGTGATACAAAACATATTTTCCTGCAGTTGTGGTCCCCAAGCTTCACTGAATCTATGTTCAGGCCTGAGAGGCATTTAGAAGGAAATTGCCCTTACGAGATTAAGCTCTTTTGCATAAAAAAAAAAAAAAAATTCTAAATAATAAACAGTAGCTTATAGGGCCTATCTTATAGGGCTGACTTTCTTCACTACAAATCCATCTTGAACTCTTATTATTCTGCACTTAACCTCTCTAAGCAGGATTAGTTCTTTACTGTTATCTCTACTCTTTCTCCAAACCTAAAATATCCATTCTCCACTTTCAATGCCCTTCTCAACCCACCCTCACCTCCTACTTCTCTCTCTGCTCAAGATTTTGCCAGCCACTTCAACAACAAAATTGTTTTCATCAAAAACAAAATCATCTCTCAACATACTACTGGTTTCCAACCCCCTCAATAGCTTGAAATCATCTAAAACCCATAAACCCACAAATTCTGCTCTTTTTCCCCTGTTACGGAAGAAGAAGTTTCTTCCCTTATATCGTGCTCTCACCTCACTATCTGTCCCCTTGATACTATCTCCTCACAACTACTCCCCTCCCTCTCTCCTACCCTTACCCATATTCTCACACATATTTTCAACCTCTCTCTCAGCACCGGTATATTCCTCCATCTCTTAAACACGAGCTAGTCACAACTATCAAAAAAAACTTTTCTCGATCCAAGGTCCCCATCTAACTACTGCCCTATTTTCCTACTTCCCCTTGACTAAAAACTTCTTGAAAAGCTAGTTTATACATGTTTATCACATTTACTCACATTAAACCCCCTCCTTGAACCACTTTCATTCAGGTTTTTATCCCAACACTCCACAGAGACTGCAAAAGTCAAGGTTACTAAAGACCTACTTACAGCAAAATCGTAAGGCCACTTCTTTCTGTTAATCCTTCTTGATCTGTCTGCAGCCTTTGATACTGTTGACAATCATCTTTTGCTCCAAACCCTCCAATCTTTTGGCATTTGCGACATTTTTGTGGTTCTCCACCTACCTGTCTAACCGTGACACTAGCCTTTTCTGGTGCATCCTCCACCCTCTACCACTTTCTGTTGAGGTACCACAAGGCTCTGTCCTTGGCCCCCTTCTTGTAATGCTTGTGGGATATTCCACTATCAGACCAAACTTGGCCAGCAGTCTTCTTATCCCAGCATCAAGTTGGAATGATAGGGAATATCCCAGAGCAGAGAAAATTCACAAAATGAGATAAGCGGTACTCATAATAGGCAGGGTAGTCTTTGGCGGCAACAGGTAGGGAATCCAGCGGTATGGCAGTTCAAGGGTAAACCAATAGAAGGACCAGAAACAGGCAGGAATCTGCAACAAAGGGAATCCAATAAGCTCAGCTGTTTATACATCCCCTTAATGAGAGCTGATCTACAACAGTGCAACTCTTGGCAGGGTCCTCTACCCACTTGTTCCCTATAAATGTTACCTTGCATAAAAGATCTCTGCAGAATCTGTTGGCGCTCTACAAATAACTGATAATAATAATATTAAATACAAATACACCAATGGCTCATTTTGTGCTTATCCCCTGGCGAGGTTTTCGTGAGCTGGTAAAATGTAATGCAAAACTATATAAACTCTGTGTAACACGAAAGCAGAAGTTGGATTTTGCAATATTTTTTACTATTTTAAATCTGCCAATTATCTGCAACTATGTAAACTCGGCTTTAGGGCTCTATTTAGGAAGCTACAAATGCAGCTTTGGAGCTCCTTTGGCTGCAGGCTCGCATCATCAGAACACTGCTTCTTAACCTACTACACCAAACCCAAAAGGGGCGTTCCTCAATCCCTGGGACATCTCCAATACCCCCTGCTCGCAAACGATTGGCCACTGATAAATGCGAGCTGTGTATTGCTGACCACTAGCTGAGAAGCTGGGCGGATAGAGGCGGAGATATCCGTCCAGGGGTTGTTTAATAGAAGCCCAAATCTTTTTTTATTCTGTTTTAAAGTTTGCATATGTTACAGTGGGCTGTTTTATAGAGTGAAGATTTTCCACTTTTGATTAGATAGCTCTGTAAGGTTTTGAAGACTTTTTTAAGATGATCTTCACCACGGATATCTTTCTATACACTGATATGGGAATTGTTCAGAGATAGGTGCTACTGTATTAAAGGGACACTACAGTTAAAATTAAAATATCCACGCTCGATGGCTCCGCGGTCACCTGTCTTTTGTTCCGCGCTCATCTCCGCTCCGCGTTGGCCTGGTCCTGGATGAAGATAGAACACGTTGCCACGATGGAAGAATATATCGCAGCTTGGAAGAAGACTTCACTGCTTGGAAGAAGACTGAAAAATATCTGAATGCCCTTTTAAGGGCAATGCCCATACAAATGCCCCTTTAGGGGCAATGAGTAGCTTAGGTTTTTTTAGTGTTAGTTTTTTTTTATTTTGGTTTAACTTAGGGCAATGCCTTTTGGTAGTTTAGTATTATATTAGGGAGGGTTTATTTTGAGGGGCTTTTAATTTTCATAGGGATTAGGTTTAATTTTTTTGTTGATAATTTGGTTTATTATTTTCTGTAATGTTTTTTTTATTTTTCGTAATTTTAGATTAATTTAAACTTAGTTTTTTTATTTTTAAAGTAATGTTAGGTTTTTAATTGTAGCTTAGTATTTTTTAATTTAGGTAACTGGGGTTAATTTAGGGGGTGTTAGGTTAGGGGGCTTAGTAATTTAATTAGTTATTTGCGTTGTGGGGTTTGGCAGTTTAGGGGTTAATAGATTTATTAGGTTTATTGCGATGTGGGTGAATGGTGGATTAGGGGTTAATAGATTTATTAGATTTATTGCGATGTGGGTGAATGGCAGATTAGGGGTTAATACATTTATTAGGCTTATTGCGATGTGGGTTAATAGTGGATTAGGGGTTAATAGTTGTATTAGTTATTGTGGTGGGGGTTGGCGGTTGACAAGTAGATAGCTATTGTGCATGTGTTAGGTGTTAGTTAATATTTTCAGGGACTTACGGTGCTAACATTTTCAGCACAAAGCTATGTGTGGTGAGGTGAAAATGGAGTAAAATGTCTCCATTTTTGCTGCGTAAGTCCTTGCGCTTAATATGTGATACCGATTTGCAATGCGGTTTTATGTTAGCTTTTTGGAGTAAAAATTCTGGTTGATGGGTGAAATATACGTGCCATATTTATATGCGGCGCCATATATGTAATAGCAAAACCGCATTAAAAAAACAGCGTTGCCGTCTTTTGTGGGCGACACTGCATACATAATCTTGCCCTGTGTTTTTACGTACAAATAACATATTTGCTGGTAACTGGAAACTACCTTAGATGTGTTACAAAATAACTACAAAACATTCAAATATTTTTTTATACATTTAAAGGTCCTAAAGCAGCTTAGTTATAGATATAGCTAGTGGAATTCAAAAGTATATAAGAATGATGTTTTTGTAGTTTACTTTGCCATTTTAACAAAAGGCCACTAGGTGGAGACATTAGTGCACAAAGTTTACTATTTAATTTGCGTTGCTTTTCGTTTTTCAAAAAATAAATAAACTTATACTACCCTGTGAGAAAAAGAGACTTGGGTATGGACTTTATAAGTTTAATGAGTTATTTTCTATATATCTGCACCTTAAAAGGCAGCAAAATGAATTATATCAGCGGTCCCCAAACCTATACTGCAGATCTATTCTGAACATAACAGTTTTACCATACTGATTGAGACACCTGTGCTGACGTAACACTTGCCATAGCACACTGCTTGTTTAAACAAAGTTAGCTTTAGGAATGCTTTTTACTTTAAGCTACTTGGCAGACATCCATAAAAATAAAACTGCTATTATAAAACTATAGCAGTGTAAGGTTATTTTATGACCTATGGGGGTTGTCTTTATGAACCATATCAACTGAGCACTTATTGTTAGTTTCAAAATAAACAGCTTTAATTTAATATGCTATGGGGGCCTCCAGAATTTGTTTCCTCCCCTGTGTTTGAACTGGAGATTCTGGCTGTTCCCACTGAAACATACTGGAAACGTTATCTACTCCCCTAAACCCAGACCAGACCAAATTGTCATATTTACAACATTAAAATACAGGAATCATAGTGTTTCCATGAAAAAAAGACAATTTACAATTGGAATATTTGTAATCAATGATGGAGTGTATTATATGGTTTATTTGCCTTTATTTTGTCATTTGAAATAGCTGCTTTTGCCTCTTGAAACCACTATGTATACTAAACATTTTAGTAAAGTTGTACTGAACATAGAAAACCTATTTAAACAAGAAGCAGCAGTTGCAATCTCCTAGTGGGGGTGGGAGAGATAGGTACTAAATGCTCATTTTGTCTCTAAGGGCCCAATGTTCAAAGCATCATCATAGCAGTTCGCACTGCTATGTCATCAAGGTATCCGCATCAGAAACAAAATGTACTTTTGCAAAGAGGCGATTAGTACACTTGTGTGATGCGACGGCTGTCTGCCATTAGTGGACTATTCCAAGCAGCATTGCCATATTCATTATGGTTTTAAAGTAAATTATCCCTTTAGACAGTGTGGAATGGCAATACAATTACATGTGTGAAACTGAAACTCTTTTGTTACAATACAATAGTGAAACTTGTACGTGCATAATAAACCTATATGAGCAGATGAATTAGATTTTTCCCTATTTTCTCTTTCCCCTTCTCTTCCTTCCTCTCTTCCCTTCCTCGCCCCTTTTTATAGAGGACTTATAGTTTCGCGTGTCAGGTAATTAGCCTTTCAGATACGCTGCATTTTCCATGAGCAGAAACCGCTATAGTCCATCCACAAATTAAATTCAGTTTGTGAACCATGAAAACATCCAAGACCATCTAACTGGCACTTATGTGGAAGGTGTGACTAACCATCAAGCAGTTTTTAAGATTCGGACAGGCACACATGTAGATAGTGTTACTGTGTATTTATTCTATGTGCTTTGTGCCCCATATCAATGGTTTCAACAACCCTCACTCTTCAGCCAAATAGATGTTAAAGTGCTTTCCTCTTACTTATTTGTGTTTGGTATTTGCTTGGCACTTGGGTAGATGGTCTCATATAGGTCATTTATGCTCTTGTATCATGACTAGAGAACCACTAATCTTCAGCCAGTAGTGCAATCAGCTTGATTAATTCGGCTTGGCGGCCAAACGAATATCCAGTAAAGCATAAACTATACTTAGCTTGAGACGAGTATAGTAGTCCTGGCCAGAGGACAAACCGGCTATGTGTGGAGATCCGGCCCCAGTCCGAGGTAGTAAGTGATCGCATTATGGTCTAATCTGTATCATGCTCCAGGTCTGATGGAGTGTGGTAAACTGCTGCGTCTCTTTCCCCTCTTGGTGGGTTGTGCTGCCTGCAGAGTACAGCTGTGAAGCGAGTTGTCCCGGCGATCTTTCCCTGGCCTAGGGAGTATGCAGCGTGCTTGGATTTCGAGCGTAAGACCACTGCCCCATAACTTCTCTGCTGCCTTTTAGGTGGTGGACTGAAATCATCCCAATCCGATATGATCGGGATGATTGACGGCCCCTGCTAGCAGCCGATTGGCCACCAGTGAGCAGGGGGTGGCATTGCACAAGCATTTCACTAGAAATGCTTGTGCAATGAAAAATGCTGACTGCGACCTTTGGTAAATCTACCCCTTAGTCTAAAGTTCAAATAAGTAGTAGACAAATTTCAAAGCTATGTCTATTTCCACTCCCCCTGTATTATCTGACAGCCATCAGCCAATCAAAAATGCATATACGTATATTCTGTGAATTCGTGCACATGCTCAGTAGAAGCTGGTGACTCAAAAAGTTTAATATAAAAAAACCTGTGCACATTTTCAGCTAGATTACGAGTTTTGAGCGCTATAGGGATTTTAACGACCGCTACAAAAGCGTAGTTATTTCACCTCCCTATAGCGCTTGTATTACAGGTTTTAAAAAAGCAGGCTTGTGCGGGTGAAATGGTTGCGTTGAGCTCCATACCGCATCCAAATTAAAGTGCTGCTTTGATGTGCTCGTGCACAATTTTCCCATAGACATCAATGGGGAGAGCCGGCAAAAAAAAAGTTTAACACCTGCTATTGCGGAAAGAAAAGCTCCGTAACGCAGTCCCATTGCTGTCTATGGGGAAATAAAAAGTTACGTTTAAACCTAACACCCTAACATAAACCCCACATCTAAACACCCCTAATCTGCTGCCCCCAACATCGCCGACGTCTGCCTACAGTTATTAACCCCTAATCTGCCGTTCCCAACATCGCCATCACCTAAATAATGTTATTAACCCCTAAATCTGCCACTCCCGAAGTCACCACTATTCTAAAGTTATTAACCCTTAAACCTCTGGCCTCCCACATCACTACCACTAAATAAATCCATTAACCCCTAAACCTAACCCTAACGTAACCCTAAACCTAACCCTAACAACCACTAACTTTAACATAATAAAAATATAGCTAAATTAAATTTACAATTATTAACTAAATAAACCTATTAACCCCTAAACCTCCAGCCCCCCCCACATTGCAACAAGCTAAATTAAACTATATTAACCCCTAAACCTAACCCTAACCCCCCTAACTTTAACAGAATTAAAATACAGCTAAACTAAAATTACAATTATTAACTAAATAATAACTATTTTAAAATAAATACAAACGTACCTGTAAAATAATACATAAGCTAACTACAATATAACTGATAGTTACATTGTAGCTAGCTTAGGTTTTATGTTTATTCCACAGGTAAGTTTGTATTTATTTTAACTAGGTAGACTAGTTAGTAAATAGTTATTAACTATTTACTAACTACCTAGTTAAAATAAATACAACCGGGGGGGCGGAGCCAACAGTGAAACTGGACGGTCGCACTTTTCAGAAGCTCTCACTATATACCATATAAGAACTAAAACTAGCGACCGTCTGTGTCCATTTATTAACCCATCAGACTACTCATGATGACCTGAGATTGCAGCTGCTCTCACCTACTGATTTTCGTGAACGAAACACCTCATAATCTGATCTTACAACCTTGGCGCGTTTGCCACCGATTCAGAGAGCTGTAGCAGCCATCTTGCGGCCTACTCAACCCCATCAATTGCGACCTCAATTTATCAAAGACTGATATATTTCTAAACCCCAAGCTAGGGGCTCGTGGCCTAACTTGAGCATGGAGGATGTGGAGTCCATTATGCAGGAGATATACTGCTTTCTAGAGGGATGCAGAGCTGCACTCGAGTACCAAGCTACAGTGGGTCTTTAGCGGGAGGCAATGGCACCTGCAACTCACGCTGCCTATTCACTCCTTCCTGATCCGGCAAATAAGGGAGTTATGCGACAACAAAGCATCGCTATAGCAAGCCCCGGGGATAAAACTCTTGCTCCTAACCTACTAAGGTACCCGAGAAATGATGGCCGAGCTCCTACACCACCCACTGCTGCAAGTCGAGAAATTGCAGAAAATACCCGTACATCTAAGGGTGAGCCTGACAGTGATCCATGCGTTCAGCTGCGGACGTCTTGGACCAGGGGAGCAGCAGCCCAGCAGAATCCATATCACAAGCGCTTGGACCGGTCCCTTCAACAAGATGGCCTGACCCAGAGCTGCCTCTACTTTGCAGACCGAGGGTTCAGCTTGGTACAAGGGCCCATTTGTATGACTGGTACACATGATTATGGTCGTCGGCATGGAGCGGTATTGAAGGTTACCTCACAGAGCGCACTTAAGTTTAATGATACCGGGAGGTCTCTGTTAGAGATAACTTATGGACTGCCACGCCATAGAGCACACTTTTTTTACTGGCCGCGACCCACACTATGTATGCGGCATGTTCCCCCTAGCCTTAGAAAAGGCATCGGTTAATCCGGTCAGTATTACTGGGCCCCTGACAGATGAAACACTTTGGCCATCGCATTAGTGCTTATCGCAGGGGATATTTTCACAACTGCAGAGACATTTTATGTACTGGACTCATATACCGTTATGCTTGCCTGTGTCTGAACAGTGAGCCTTGCCTTTTTTGGTGATTGCCCTCAATCTGTTGCCTACGCACCCTTAATGTCCATAGAACTGTGTATGTCCACTCATTATCATAAATCAAATATGCAGACATTTAAGTATATCATAAGCCACAGGATACTGCTTTGTTCTCCCAGGTTGTGCCATATCTACAACTTAACCTTGCCTATATATCATATTTTATATAGTTTAAAATTATATACAATAATTGCTTTGCATGTTTAAACGGTGGCAGAAGTTTTTGCAGACTATTTATTGATGTTGTTTATATGTACTTTAAAACAGTTACCGCATATGAGGAGCTTGAACATTTACCCTCTCAATGCCTAGTGGGACTGCCTGTTGTGCTAAAATATATAGACTGTGTGTCTCTACTAAGCTATCGTAATAAGGCTTTCTGGCTTCTTGTTTCTAATAGCTCTACAATTGCGTTCTTAAATACTGAAATGTAATTCTATCTGTTTACAGATTAATATAAGCTGCTCCTCTGAAACTTTGTGTAATCCCTGTTCTGTTTAGTTTGAGGGGGGGTTTAGATGGTGCAGAAGATTTAGCAGGAACATTGACACCTTTAGTTAAGTGCTCCGCCTATAGCAGATCTTATACTCCTTAAGATGTGGGTGACAGTTTAAATAAGGTATGTGCCTGCTGCTGGGTATAGGGCCCATGCCTAGGCAGCACAAGCATACTAAAGTTTTTTTTCAGCTGCTTTAGCGTTTGTTCTCCCTATAGGAACCATCCCCCTATAGCAATTGCATTTTATACTTTTCTGTAAATCCAAATATCTCTTCAGTCCAAGTGTGTAATTCTTTGGGGAGAGGAGACACTTCCCTGTTCACATATTTTCAAGGGCAAGATCCACTTAGATAACTAGCTACTAATAATAATATCTAATAGGTTTGAGCTTGCCTACAGTAAGTTCTGTTCCTCCCCTCGACCTAGATAGATACCAATCTCAGCGTGGAATAATGTTACTCCCTATTTTTTGTTTGTTATCTCATTAATATATTAATTTGCATACATATCAAAATCACGCCCAACCACAATATGAAGTATAACACCAATTCAATACTCCAGGTATGCTCCTGTTGCAGGCTGGCCCTGCATTAACATTCCCATTATTTGGGATCTATATACTTGCAACACTCTTAATACAGCGTTACTATTATAGGTAGCTAATCTATATTTACTTCTCCCCTAGTTATCCACATGCTCTTGAGACCTTAATTAGAGTCATGTTAAGTTTTACCTACCTAGTTTAAACAACCACCTATAGTAGTTAGCCCAATTACAACCCATTTCATGTGCATCTGTTTGGCAAATTCAGAAGACAAGCTGACATCTCTTGTCTGCTTCTCATAGGTAACCCATCACCTCCACCCCCCCACTCCACCTAATATGCCTCCCTTAGTGGGAGGACTGAATACGCGGTTTTTCTCACATATACCGCACCCTATCTACCCTCCTTTCTAGCAAAATCTTGCAGGTTATCATTATACTCAGCTTTATTTCTCTCTTAACCTACGCAAGATTGTCCAAATATATATATATATATATGCACGTAATAATATTATCCCTTTAGCACTTTACTTAACCTACACACTATTCATATAAGTATGAGATAAAATTATAAAAAACTGAGGTTTACTAACGAGATCCACAAGTGGTCTCCTTTGTTTGCACATGCCTTCTTTTATCTTAATGCTTGTGATGGTCCAAGAGTGGCCTAGGATTTTATTTAAAAGGCATCTCAATGTTTGGCATTCTATGTATCTCATGGTTGCATGATACGTAAATTGTTACACTTACGTTTATTTTCTGTGTTTGTCTTCTCATTCTTGTAACACTAAACCTTACTGTATGTGACATGCAATGCAAGAACCTGTTTTTATGTGCATCTGTTTGGCAAACAAATAGTTTTTATGACTATTGTATGCCTTTGAATATACCTCAATAAAAATTATTAAAAATAAATAAATAAATTAATAAATAAATAAATAAATACAACCGTACCTGTGAAATAAAACCTAACCTGCCTTACACTAAAGCCTAACATTAAAAAAAAAAATAAACACTAAAATTACTAAAAATAGAAATAACTAAATTACATAAAAAACCAAACACTGAATTACAAAAATTAAGAAACAAGTTATCAAAAATAAAAAAGAATTACACCTAATCTAATAGCACTATCAAAATAAAAAAGCCCCCCAAAATAAAAAAACCTTAACCTACAATAAACTACCAATGGCCCTTAAAAGGCCCCAAAGAAATCAGCTATTTTACCTGTAAAAAAAATACAAACACCCCCCATCCATCCAACCCCCTAAAATAACCTAAGCTCCTCATTGCCCTGAAAAGGGCATTTGTATGGGCATTGCCTTTAAAAGGGCATTTAGCTCTTTTACCTGCTCAGACCCTAATCTAAAAATAAAACCCACCCAAAAAACCCTTAAATAAACCTGACACTAACCCCCGACGATCCACTTACAGTTATTGAAGTCCTGCTAGAAGGATCCATCCAGCCGGCAAGGAGTCTTCATCCGGATGGCCTCTTCCATCTTCATCGATCCGGAGAAGTCCTCATCCAGGCGGCAAGAAGTCTTCATCTTCTATCTTCATCCATCCGGCGCAGAGCGGGTCCATCCGGAAGACATCCGGCGTGGAGCATCCTCTTTATATAGTCGCCGCTGTAAAATGGAACTTCAATGCAAGTGACGTGATCCAAAATTGCGTCCCTTGCATTCCATTTGGCTGAAAGATGTCAATCAGCCAATAGGATTAGAGCTGCTAAAACCCTATTGGCTGTTCCAATCAGCCAATAGGATGAGAGCTCAATCCTATTGGCTGATTGGAACAGCCAATAGGATTTTAGCAGCTCTAATCTTATTGCCTGATTGGAACAGCCAATAGGCTGATTGCAACAGCCAATAGGATTTTAGCAGCTCTAATCCTTTTGGCTGATTGAAATCTTTCAGCCAATAGGAATGCAAGGGACACCATCTTGGATGACATCACTTGCATTGAAGTTCCATTTTACAGCGACGACCGTATGAAGAGGATGCTCCGCGCCGGATGTCTTCAGGATGGACCCACTCTGCTCCGGATGGATGAAGATAGAAGATGCCGTCTGGATGAAGACTTGTTGTCGCCTGGATGAGGACTTCTCTGGATGTATAAAGATGGAAGAGGCCGCCCAGATGAAGACTTCTTGTCGGCTGGATGGATGCTTCAAGCGGGACTTCAATAACTGTAAGTGGATCGTCGGGGGTTAGTGTTAGGCTTATTTAAGGTTTTTTGGGTGGGATTTATTTTTAGATTAGGGTCTGGGCAGGTAAAAGAGCTAAATGCCCTTTTAAGGGAAATGCCCATACAAATGCCCTTTTCAGGGCAATGGGGAGCTTAGGTTATTTTAGGTTGTTTTTTTTTATTTGGGGGGTTGGTTGGTTGGGTGGTGGGTTTTACTGTTGGCGGGTGTTTGTATTTTTTTTTTTTTACAGGTAAAAGAGCTGATTTCTTTGGGGCACTGCCCCAAAAAGGGCCCTTTTAAGGGCCATTGGTAGTTTATTGTAGGCTAGAGTTTTTTTATTTTGGGGGGCTTTTTTATTTTGATAAGGCAATTATATTAGGTGTAATTATTTTTTATTTTTGATAATTTGTTTCTTATTTTTTGCAATTTAGTGTTTTTTTTTTTTTTGTAATTTAGTTATTTCATTTTTTTGGTAATTAGATACTTTTTGTAATTTTTAGAGTAGTGTAAGGATTTTTTTAATGTGTAGTTTAGTTTAATTTAATTGGTAGTTAGTTTAATTTTAGTTTAATAATTATAATAGTTTAATTTTTAGTTTAAAATTAATTTATTTAATTTGACAAGTAAGTTTTAATTTAATTTAAGATAGGGAAATTGTAATTTTAATATAAAGTTAGGGGGTCATTAGGTTTAGGGGTTAATAGTTTATTTTAGTATATTTTGTTGTGGGGGGCTTTTGGTTTAGGGGTTGATAGGTTTATTATAGTATATTTCGTTGTGGGGAACTTTCGGTTTAGGGGTTAATAGTTTATTTTAGTATATAATGAAATAGAGAAGGCGCCACATAGCATAGTTCCGTATATTAAATCAGATTTTAAGATTGTAGTTTAGAACCACTCACGTGTATAAAAGCACCAAGATGTGGTGCTGGCTAGGCAAACTGGAACCTCAGAGTTGTCCGGTAAACTCTCCTCTTGGGCAAAGACTCCCAAAAGCCAAGAAAGGCATTCACCAAACAGGCTATCAGTCAGGAAGGCACCGTCCCGCCTCCAGCAGAGGTATAAAATGACTCCAAAAGAGTGTCCAAAGAGAAACAAGGTAGCAAGTTGTATATATTAAAAGTGTTTATTACAACACATTAAAAACACAGCAACGCGTTTCTCAGTATCATGTACTGTTTCATCAGGCTGAATAAAACTATACAACATTTGCTATTTAATATACTCTATACTAACCAATAAAGAGCTGTTTAGCATACACGCCCTAATCTCTCTTAATTAGTCATATGACTCACAGGTGTTTGCAAACACATTCATGTCAAAACAGCATATCTTAACATATAACCTATAACAAGACTTTTCTTATAAGCAGTGTCAAACTTGGTTACATCTTGCAACACTCTCTAAGAACATTTATCTGCTAACAATATATGCA